>NC_067156.1:44631565-44884065 GCF_903995435.1 Acomys russatus
CTCTCTCTCCCCTCCCTGTCCCTGCCTCCTCTCTGTCTAGGCCTCTATCTAGAATCGTGTAGATGTCTTTCAAATCACAGTTTGCTAAAAATACTTATAGCACTATGTGATCAGAAGCCATTTTGAATTTTCCGCCCTGATTTGTGCACACCCTAGGACATTTATTGCACTTCACTGGCAAAGGCAGCTTATATTTCATAATAAGATATTACAACCATTTTTCAAATGAAAGACTGAAGTCTTGCCTTTTGTATTTCAAAGTTGTGAAGTAATTTGAGATTAATAATGGAAATAAACAGGAAATAGCAGTATATTTGGGGAAAGACATGTGAAAGGGCCACAGATTCAGAGAAAATAGTCATGTAATTATTTCTGATGTATTTGTCCAAATTAGACCCATAATACATAAAGTGTACCCAAAATGGAAGCTAGAAAAATACATCTTAAATTCAAAGACAGACTCTAGACAAAAGAAAATCTAGGGACAAACAATAATAGCATAAACAGTGTTTAAAACAGTTAGTCATCAGGAAACGCTAACTGAAACCATAGTGGGGCACTGTGTCACTTAGGACCAGGAATGTCCACACCTGGATTTGAAAGACAGCCAGGAATGTGGCTCTACTAGACTTTTCATCTGTTGCTGATGGAAATATAAAATGACGCAACTGGCTTTGGCGAGTTATTTGACAGTTTCCTATAAAGCTAAACAGAATCTTACCTTCAGTGGCTAATCTTAATTATCAATCTGATGGCCTCTGGAATGGCCCAAAAAGACAGGCCTCCTCCAGGCCTGCCTATGGGGGATTCTCTTTACTAGAATAACTAAAGTGAGAATGACCACTTGCTGTGGGTGGCACTATTTTCTGGGCTTGGATCCTGGGCTGTGTAAAAATGAGAAAATGAGCTAGTAAAAGTAGTCACAGTCCTTTGCTCCACATCCATGGACAGTGTGAGTGGTTCCTGCAACCTCCTGTTGCCATGACCTCCTCTCCACCAAAGACTGTTTCTAGGAATGATGAGCCAAAATAAACCCTTTCTCCTTATGTTGCATTTGTTGGGTCATTTTATCAAAACAACAGCAAAGTAACTCTGACACTATTTTATAATCCAGAAATGCCACTCTAGGTCTTTATCCAAAAGAAATTGGAAGAGGCAGGAACTCCACAGTAAGATGAGTTTAGAAGCTTTATTATATTAGCTATAAATGGAAACAACATGAATACTTATTAAGAATGGGACAAGGTGACTTGGTACTGCATATCTACAGTCTCAGCTCTCCGAGAGGCCAAGGCAAGAGAATCACAAATTTCAGACCAACCTGTGCTACATCACAAGGCATTGTCTCCAATTAGAAAGACAAATATGGCAATGATATTATAATGAGATGTTGCTAAGAATCCAAAAGGAATAAGCTACAGGTATACATAATAGCAGAAACAGTACATTCTATCTCCTTCCATCTATATGAAGTCTAAGGTCAGGGGAGCCCACTATGGTAAGAAGATATAATGGGCTGGAACTGGAGAAGGGAGCAACATCACTGGAGATGAGAAAGGAAGCTGCTGGGGTGGTAGAGATATGCTAGGGAGTGCAGATAACATAACTATATGCATTTATCAAAGTGAATTATACCCCAAGCAGTAGATCTGTCCATTTGTAGCATGAAAATTATCTCTAAAAACAACCTTAAAAGCTACCTCAAAAAATAATTAAAAAAAAAAAAAAAGCAAAGTGTCTGTTGCATATGAATACTCCTCAAAGACTGTATCTGGATGTTGCTTATAGAATAGTGATAGGTTTAGAATTTTTTGTTTTGTGTTTTCTTTTCTATTGTTGTTGTTATTTTTGTTTTCTTTTGTTTTTGTTCTAGAGGTGTGTGTAGGGGTGTGTGTGTGTGTGTGTGTGTGTGTGTGTGTGTGTGTGTGTGTACATGTGCACATTTGTGTGCAAGTGTGCTCAGAGGCCAGAAAAAGGCATGGTTCCTATTGTTGTAGATAGTTGTGGGCCACACAGCATGGGTGTTGGAAACTAACCTCCAGTTCTTCCCGAGAGCAGTAAGCATTTTAACTCCTAAGAACCTAAGCCCCTGAAGTCATCTCTCCAGCTACTGATAAAATATATCATATCCATTGTCTTAACACTTTAGGTACTCTACAAGACTGATAATTATTCATTTCAAAGAATACTTTTACTACCCCAAATATCTCAAGCAGGATTCATTATGTTCAAGAGCCTAGTGTTGCTATGCTGAGATCATCAATATTTAGGTGCAGGAAGGAGACCGTCTCTTTTATATTCACTAGGAGAATAGTAAGAATGAAAGAAAGAAAGAAAGAAAGAAAGAAAGAAAGAAAGAAAGAAAGAAAGAAAGAAAAAGGGCGGGAAGAAAAAGTGCCACAAGTAAAGCTGGACAGTAGTACACAGATGGAATCCCAGCACTCAGAAAACAGAGGCAAAGAGAAGCGAACAAGTCCCCACACAGCCTGGTTTCTATACTGAGATATTGACAAAAAAGGTTCAGGAACAGGTGAAAGGAAGGAGTAGAATTAAACTTAACAAGGATCTGTCTGTGTGGTCAGCACCCACTGTGTTTCTAATGCCCAGCAAAGAGCTAACTGTGAATCGCGGAAAAGTGAAAATGCTTTTTAATATTAAAAGTTACTTAGCAAATAAAATAATTAATATCAGAAGATTGTGTGTTTTCCATTACCGCCTATCCCTGCCGCTGTATGAGGAGGAGAGCTAGAACACAACAGTGTGCTGATGCTTTTGTTTTGAGTGTGTGAGTCACTCAAAGTGTGATTAGTGGCCTATCGGTTCAGGGCTATCTTTACAACATTTGATGTTGTTGTTGTGTTGTTGTTGTCATGTTGTTATTGTTGTTGGTGGTGATGGTGGTTTGTCTTTGCTGGTTTGCTTTTAGTGGTTCTTGGGATTAAACCCCAAGGCCTTAACATGTGCTCTACCACCAAGTCATAGGATACCTATTTAGCTAGAAAATGGTTCACCTAACATCTCAGCAAACACACTTAATCACCTCCACATTACACACATTCTGTAGAATTATTCTGGCACTTACAAAGGATAAGTTTATCTTATCTTACCTGAGATCCAGATCTCCAGTGCTGAAGTGCACAGCTCTCACATTGCTACACCCAAATAAATCTGTATTTGGGTTTTTTTGTTTGTTTGTTTTGTTTTTTGTTTTTTGTTTTTTTACCACAGCATTCCTGTTTTTAAGAAAAGTTGTCAGAGAAATAGCAATTTAGCTGTCAAAGATGCTTTGCATTTTATGTTTGAAGAAGACGGGGAAGACGGGTCTTAATCTTGTTAGTCTCAGAATGTCTTACAGAAATGTTTAGTAAAGACATTTGGGGTGGAGGTGAGGCGGGAGGAGAGAGGATAGGAACAGCGTTCAACAGGGTAAGAATTAAAATAACAGAATTTTAAAAAGAAAGAAGGACAAGAATACAAGAGGAAAACAGGCAAAGGGGGACATGGGAAGCCTTCATGGAAATGAGATAAGACAGAGCCACATCCCTCTTCACATGGCCCTGTGGGAGACAGGAGAAGAAAAATGGGACTTCATGTTTGCCTTCTCACTAACTCTCATTCCTAAGCATGGCTGTTTTGTCTCTTATTTCAAGGAGAAAACATTCCACTGAAGGTCATCATTCTCTGTTGAAATCTCCAAGACATTTTACAGAAATGAGGCAATGGTGCTCGCTGTTGTGTGGCCAGGCTCAAGGACACAGTGAGACTGGGGAAGTGTCCCTTTCTGTCTAGAATAAAGGTTCTGAATGACCACTCATAACTCATTTTTTGCCCAAGCAATTTTATGAGGCTCAAGGTATATAGATCTATACAATGGGTGTATGAATCAAACATTTACTGATAATAATAAAGTCATTTTAATATATTATTTTAATTATCTGAGGATTTTATGCAATATATGTTGGTTATATTAACCTATTACTCCTCCCTCTCGCACCTCCCAGATCCAATCACTATTTCTTCACCCCTTCTTAACGTCTTTTTTTCAGGTGCTCAAACTTTTATGTTAATTCTTACAAAAATACTATAGGATGAACCCTGAGTGAGGATGTAGAGCATATTCCAGACACAGCAGGACTGATGCACATAAAACTCAGAGATTGTGGTAGCATGAATAGGGGCTGAACAGAACCAAACCAGACATCATCTCAGTGCTGAGAGGAGAAGTGGACACCAGCTGCCATACCCAACAATTAATAACCACTCACAAAGGAAAAGTCAGTTTCTCCAAGGGTGCTTCATTGAGTAGACAAACTCCTCTTAAGGGCAGGCCCCAAGACTAGCAGTAGATGGCCAAGACACAATGACTCCACAGTGTTCTGGAGGACTTTTGTCTCATATTGCTTTATTTGAGCTTCTTTTTTTTTTTTTTTAAACCTTGCTGGGTTTCTGCTATATTTTATGGCTTCTCACTTTGTGTTGTTTTGGTGTGTGTGATTCCTGTGCTTTTTATTAGTTCCTTGTTTGTTTGTTTTGTTCATTTTGTTTTATCTTTGTCTTTTTTTGTTTGTTTTTGTTTACTTCTGTTTCCTTAAGAGAGAGAGAAAGAAGGCATGGAGTTGGAATGGTTGGAGGCTTGGAAAGTCTGGGAAGAGATGAAAAAAGGGACACTGATGAGAGTAAATTCTATAAAAAAAAAAAAACTTTAAATAAAAAGTAAATAACCCACATGTTTTAAAAACAAAACAAAACTACAGAAGTATTTTTAAAGCCATTGCAAAAAAAGTTGGAAAGTCTGTCTCAAACTCAAGTCAAAAATTCATTTAACAAATCGGACAAATCTATACAAAACCTACTTCAGCAACTCAAAAGCAGTTTTTCTGGGGCAAAGTTGGGGATTTTATTGAAGATCTTAGCATAGAGTTTAGCGGAAAAAGAGAAGCACTCAGCAGAAAGTAGGACACACCTGGGGTCACAAGCGTGGGTTTCGAAAAGTCAAGTCGTAGGAAGTAAGACATACCTGAGCATAGGCACTGGCTCCTCAAGGGAGAGTTTAAGATCACTGGCTTCTTTAATAATATTTTTTATAAAATCTTTGAGAATTTCATATGCACACCATGTATTTTGATCAAATTTACTGGTCTATACCTTAACTCTTCATGAATCATATATATATATATATATATATATATATATATATATATATATATACATATACACATATACGTATACATGTATAATAATTCATATATGTACACGTATAATCCCAGAAGCCATCAGCTGTCAGTAGGTCCTTAGTTATGGATGGAGGCTGGTAAGGCCCTCGCATCTACACTGGTCAGATTTACAGTACCAGGCATGAGCCTCCTCCTGTGGATCAGGTCTTACCAGAACACAGTTGGTTACCTCATGCTATTCTTGCTGTTATTTCCCTCATCGGTATCGCTTGCCAGTCTGTTCATCAAATGGCAATTTTAAAAATCAAACCAGCACAATAAAATCTAGACATTCTAAAACTGGACAACCCAGAGATACAATAATTCGGTGCTGCGGAGGAATGATGCCAAGAAAGTATAAAAAAGTCTGGTTTTGGTACTTAAAACATTATGTTTCTCCAAGAACGGAACAGTTTGAAAGTACAGTGGGGGCAAAGGCAATTCAGAGGGTAGAATAGGGCAGAATCTAAGCTGAGATGTTTTAGGCAGTATTCATTTACACTTCACGGCAGGTATGCACCGAGAAAATATGCATATTTTTTGTTCAGAACCAAGGCTGACATGAACTCTAGAATTGCATCATGCATAAGAACTGTCAGAAACACAAAATTCATTACATGCTTGATTTTGAATTAAATTTTGGCCATTGCATGTTCAGAAAACTTGCTGTTGTCAGATTTTTTTTTTTAAGGCCCCAAACTCAGTGTCTCAGCCAACAGGATAAAAGGCTGTTGTCTCAAGAACTTCTCTTAGCCCAGGCTGAGTGTCCTATTTGGGAATTACCCTTTTTTTCTGAACCTTTAACACACTGTGAGATAAGCACAACACACTAAAAATTCTAAGCTCGGGCCTCTTGAGACCCTGGTTTGTAAAAGCCTCTACTGCGTACTATATGTACTTAATGCATTTCACATCTCTGAGATGGTCTCACTATGTAGCCTGGCCTGGCAAGGAGGACAGCCTGGTGTGCAGAGGAAGACCCTCCCATCCCAAAACAAAAGATAATACAGATGTTAAGTTCAAAGATGCTCTGTCCATGTGCCTCTGTCCCTGTATTTCTAATGCCACAACAGAGCTGACAATGTTTGAGATAAATGAACAAAACACAGCACGCAAAAAAAAAAAAAAAAAAAAAAAAAAAATCAAGGTAAGTGTGGCAAGGCATGTATTAATCGCAGCACTCAGAAGGCTGAGGTGGGTGATAAGTTTCAGGCCCCTGCTTTAGCTACAAAGGCTACAAAGGCCCTATTTCAAAGAAATGGGGGAAAAGAAAGGGGGGGAGGAGGGGAGTGGTCAGCAAAAGAAAAGAAAAAAAAGAAAAGAAAACCCCTTCCCCAATTCACCAAAGCATGGATGTCAAGTTCAAGAGAACCAGAACCATTCATGGCACTCCGGTTGCACTTTAAGGACCCACTCCCTTACTCTGTAAGGATATATTCAGCCACATGTATGCATTTTTGAGATTCCAGGTTTTCCTTAAAACCTGACTCCTCTGTGATATGTCACTCTAATACTTCCCTGTAATAAAAATTCCAAAAAGGCTGCTTTCCTTAACCTCAAACCAGCAACATGTTACAGACAGCATTTCACAATCTATTTAATCAGGATCCTGTTCCAACATCCACAACCCCTCAGTCAGCCTGGCTTATTTTTCCATACCCGCCATGGCCAGAATTATCTCAGAATACTCACACGCATGCCAGACTCTCTGCAAAGGGACATTGTACCTGCAGGGGTCCTTGAGTACTTGAACACATTTTCCTTCTCTGTTCCCCAGGGCCATTGTCCTTCCTCTAGCAGACTTCCCTCCTCTCCCCTGAGGGAGGGGAATTGTGCTTCTCCAAAGGTGAGTGGGACAGTGTTGCAGTTAAATTCCCAGTAAGGCCTAATAATGTTTATTATCAGGCCTATAATTATTATTACAGCAGTATTTCATCAATCAATCAAGACACAGACACCTGTTATATTTTAAAATAACCTTAATTGACCTGGGGCAGGGCAGATATTAATCCCCTAAACTACTTCCCATAGTGGGGCAGGTATGGGATACCTGCCCCAATCCCATGCCATCTGCTTCTAATAATTCCTATCAAGCTACCTCCCATCCATAATCCCAAATACTTGCTCATTATCATCATCTGAGCCAAGTCTACATCCACACTGGCCATGTGCTTCTCCTCCACCTAACCCATGATGGCACAGCCTCCTTCCCCTCTCCTCGGGGGACAAATATGCAAGCTGCATGCTTCCAACGTTGAAAAGCTTTTGTATGCTGACTGAGTTGAGGTGTCACTGCTCTGGCACACTACTCTAAAAAGGCCAGCCAATCTCCTTGAAAGTGGAGCTTCCATGAGAGAACTGGTACCAATGGGTAAATTGGCCTAAGAGATATCTTCTGTTGGTCAAGGAACAAGGTTGGGCAGGGAGACAGACATGCAAGCTGCATGCCTTCCACGTTGAAAAGCCTTTTCTTCTGCTCAGGGCAACTGGCCCGTCTCTAAAACGGGATGTGTTTTCTCAGGAAACAGGTAGTGGCCTAGTCTATATATCAGGTGCCATAGAGCCTAGAGAAGGGCATTTAGAACTAAAAGGTGAAAGCATCCATCCCCTATGGAGAGAAGGGGTGAGATAAAAACACCCTGCAACAGACAAGAGTCACATCCCACAAGACAGGAAAAAGTAAACTGTGAGTGCCTATTCCCTGAAAGACATCAGTGTTAAGTAGGGTTTCTTTGTCTTTAGTAAGTCTTGTTACCTAGGCCAGACTAGCCTTGAACACTCATCTCAGCCTCGGGTGCTGGGATTACAGGCAAGTAGCACCGTGCCCACTACATTTTTTACCTACAATACATTTTCCTTTGTCACAGTTAGACTGATCATACTGTTTCTCATCCCAAACTGTTGAACTGGAACATCATGGAATTAACTGAGCAATTAAGATGCTAGATCCCAGTAGCCTATGTTACTCCTTCTTAAATCATTGTATGAAACCAAAGAGGCAGCCATTGCAAATCTAAATTTGCTGTGGCCAGTGGTTTCACGAAGCCTGGGACCCTGAGAAGGTGACCATGGCTTTTGCTTCTCAGCAGAATGACACTAAAATGCCATCACAGCCCATGAACCATCTGGGTTAAACATTTGGGCTCTACTTGTTTACGTCACATTAGAATTCATTCATTGATGTGAGCATGCATAAACTCATCCTCCAGAGATTTAATGAGCACTACCTTATGCCAAATACTCTCCTAGCATCAAAGCATACAACAGTAAACAAAACAGGCCAGGTCTCACAGAATATGAGTCCACAAGAAATGAGAAATATCTTTTCTCTATTTCCCCCCAATGCTTTGTATTGAAAATGTAAGTACATTAATGCATACATTGTTAACTGTAATAGAGACACATAGCAAACATTCAAAATAACTGTTAGTTGTTGTGACTTTTAAGTGAAAAATCCTCCTTCTAGCACAAACTGAACTGAAATCAATGTAGGTGACAACAGCATGTCCCTTGGTACATAGATCTGTGGTGGAGGCTGTGACTGTTCTTCCCTGAAGTGTCCAAATGTAATACCGTGTTTAGTTGAAACTGGAAGCTATGATGTAAGCTGCCTTGGGTACCACTCATCTGAATTCTAATTGAATGTGAAGCTGAATTAGGGGCCTTGTTTGCATGGCTATTTGGGCACACAAAGTGGTCCAGAGGTTTAATATCATCTACTACAGACAAATAAGGGATCCTGCGTGAAAACTCATGAGACATGAAAGTGCAGATGTTACACAGTAATTATTTTATGTAGGCAAGCTTATGAGATAACTTGCCTATCTATTGTTAGAGACTTTTCTTTCTGGAAAGTTCTGAAAAGCTGTCACTGCAAAGACTTTCTTTATAAGTTTCAGGAACTAACAGGAGTTCATAGAGCAATCGTTTGGCTGCCAGATGGTTTCTTGCCAATCCAACTGCTTTGTAG
The DNA here is from genome assembly GCF_903995435.1 of Acomys russatus. NCBI lineage: Eukaryota > Metazoa > Chordata > Mammalia > Rodentia > Muridae > Acomys > Acomys russatus. Next base: position 44,640,749 of record NC_067156.1, read on the forward strand.
ACCCACTCGCCATTGGTGTTAGTATGGATGACATCAACAGAGCACAGGGTTTAGCCCATACTTGAAAGAGTCACCTTCCTGAAGTGAAGGAAGAAAACAAGAATAGCAATAAGAGAACAGCAAGCAACTACAAAAATACCTGATAATCTGACCAGTGTTGAAGGATAAAGCTAAATCCCAAACTCTTCCTTCCAATGGGAATTTGAAACTTCTTAAGTTTAGTCATGGGGCTGGGGGGGCATAAAATAAGTCTGCAAAGTGCTCAGCATCCAAATGGAACATCTTTTATCAACCCTTCCCTCTAGGGCTGAGGGAACATCACAGAAGAGGTAGAGAGATTGCTAGAGTCAAAGGTCAGGGAGAGCAGGAAGAAAACATGGCTTCTGGACTTGACAGGGCTGTTGCACTTGGAGCTCATGGCTGCTGTAGTTGCCTCTACCACAAGCAGCATGGATCAGGGAGGATTATGGAGCTGAGAGCTATTTGTGATTTGTGGCTGCTGGAGGAGATAGAGTCAGTTGTCTTTAGAGGTATGGCCTCTCATAGGTTGTTCATGCTGCAGTGATGACCCAACACTCAAGCATACAGCTCTAATTGAACTCAGTGTGCTATAAAGGAGGAAAGAGGATGTAGAAGGGGAGGTGACAGGTATGTGGGAAAAGTTAGAGAGACAGGTGGATAGTATGAAATACACTATGTTACATGTATGACATTCTCAAAGAATAGGTAAATAAATTCTTCTTCAAAATCATAAGGTTTATTCAGTTAACTTCTGAGAATGCTTTTGACTTCCTGTTTGGCTTAAAATATGTTCATTGGAATTTAAAATGGAAAAAAAAAAAAGAAAGAAAACAGAAAATCAAACCCTTTCATTAGCTCATACCTTAAATGTTTATTTGCCTATTTTGTTCAGGGACATTGAACAAGTCTGGGTTTGGGGGTTTGTTTAATTTCAGAGTGCTGAGGAACAACCCTCTGACCACCCCACCCCCATGCTATGCAAGCTTTCTTCTCCTATACAGTATATCTGTTTTTAAATGTATTTTTAATTTATATATTCACTTTACATTCCTATCATAGCCCCCTCCCGCCTCTCCTCCTGGTCCCAGAATTGGAAGCTTCTGGTGTTTTCCTGAGTTTGTGGACCAGCTGCTTCAAAGGTGTAGAAGGTACTAGGCCAAGCCTGCGAGAGCCTGCAGGATCATTTGAGCACACGTCTACATTTCTTGGTTGAAAATCCATGTTGCATCCGTAAGCTTTTCTGAGACCCAAAAGTGGTCTTCTCTTCCTTTAAGTGTGGGCCTTGTTTTGTCAAGTATCTAGACACACCAAGAAGAAAAGTGACCATGAAAAGTGGTTAAGGCACATGCTCGTTAGCATTTTGTCAACCAGCCACAAGCTAGAGTCTTCTGGAGGGAGGAAATCTCAATACAGAATATGCCTCCATCATTGTGGCTTGAATGGTGATTGATGTGGGAGGGCTCAGCCTACTGCTCACCTTAGCTTGTATTGAAAAAAACCAAAAACAAAAAACAAGCTGAGGGAGCCATGGAGAACAAGCCAGTAAGCATTGACTCTCCGTGGTCTTTGCTTCAGACCCCGCCTCCGAGGTCTAACCTTGGCTTCCCTCAACAAAGAACATAGCCATAGTAGGTAAGGTAAGATAAGCTTTTTCCTACCCTCTCCCTCCCCCAGTTCGTATTTGGTCAGTGTTTCATCACAGCAATAGGCAAACAAACTAGGAAAGGTATGTACTTGATCAGGAAGGCAGAAGAGGAGAGAAAAACAAAATAGGATTAGAGTGAGAAAATTAGAATGAGTCTGCAACCTAAAACGACTTTGGGCAAAGACGTAGAGGTAGAAGTTCTTTTATATTTTTATATTTATTATACATTCTTTTCTGCATGTGTATGCATGTGCATATGTATGCATGTGTATGTTCACATATATGTACATATACACATGTGGAGTGCACAGGTTTGTGGGGTCTAAAGGTCTAAAGACATCTAAAATCTATCTTCCTCGGCTGCTCTTTAACTTGTATTTTGAGACAGTCCTCTTGTGGAAGCTGGAGCGCTGATCCTGCCTGCTTGACTGATCCGCAAGCTGCTGTCTCCACCTCTTCAAAGCTGAGATTTCAAATGCATCCCATCCAACCTGGATTTTTCATGTGGGTCCTGACAATTGAACACAAATCCTAAGCTTGCCTGGCATACATTTTAGCCTTTTAATCATAAACTCATATATGAAAACATAAGTTCTAAAAGTAGCTGGAGGAAAATGTGAAGAGATGTTGAGCAGCTGGCCTTGCAGAGTATCGAAAGCAAAGGAATGTGAGTGGGATGGTGTGTGTGTGTGTGTGTGTGTGTGTGTGTGTGTGTGTGTGTATGTGTGTGTGTGTGTACAGTCTTAGTCATCCTGAAGATGAGGGGCCACATACTCCTCACATACCACTTTTAAGTACTCACCTTGCTCATTTGTCATGTGCAGCTGAAAATTCTTAAGATATAAACAATTAAAGGGGGTATGAAATACAGAGGGTGATGGAGTACATGTGAGAAGAAAGAAGAGGACACTAACTTAGAGGAAACAAAAAGAAAGGAAAAGAGGAAGAGTGAGACAGAACAAGACAACCAACCAACTAAAGGGTGCTCAGCTTGCTGTAGGTAGAGCAAAATTACAAAACGAAGAAGAAGAAGAAGAGGAAGAAGAGGAAGAAGAAGAAGAAGAAGAAGAAGAAGAAGAAGAAGAAGAAGAAGAAGAAGAAGAAGAAGAGTAGCCCCATAAATCTAAGGCATGAAATTCAGAAAATATGAATTTTTATATTGTCTGTAATGACTTTTTTTTCTTAGAATTGGAGAGGGAAAAGATTAGAACCACTGGGACTAAGCCCCAGCTCCTCTCTCTAAGTCCTCTTTGGAAGGCCAGACCTGGCTGATTTTCCTGGGTTGCATGGAAATGGGTGAACTTAGCTTAGTCTCAGGACTGTTTCAGCACCTCTGTTAAAGAGCTAAGCCACTTTAGCTCAAGGTGGCTTGGCTTTGCCTCAAAGTAGCACAGTAAGGAGATCTCCACATGGTTTTCATTGTTCTTAATGCAGTGGGAAACGCTTCCACAGAGGCCGCCCAGAACATCTGGAGCGGTTTTCAAGTTCTGCTTAGTCATACCTGAAGTGCCTGCACCTCAGCTCTGAATGAGGCCACACAGACCTTGCCTTTCTTTTCTTTTTTCTTTTTTTTTAAAGATTTTATTTATTTATTTTATGTATATGAATACTCTACCTGCATGTAGGCCTGCATGTCAGAAGTGGGCATCAGATCCTAGGGCAGATGGTTGTGAGCCACCATGTGGTTGCTGGGAATTGAACTCAGGACCTCTGGAGGAGCATTCAGTGCCCTTAACCTCTGAGCCATCTCTCCAACCCCAAGACCTTGCCTTTCTGAAAAGAAGATTTAGTCATTTATCAAAAGCAGAGATCTTTGCATGTGATGGAGACACAGCATGTATTCCAGGCGGCCGGACTCAGGTTTCCTGCAGAGTGGGGCCAGCTTGGCTAAAGATAGTAGTTACCAATGTTTTGTCATAGGAGAAATATTCATAATCAATTCAGAAGCTACCCATATCTTCACACTTCCTTCAGATTCACCATTCTCATTTGCTTCTGACCAGCACCTCTTGCTTTGAAAATGGAGATAACATTATCCCCATGTTTCAAATAAGGACCTGAACACCAATAAACTTAATTGCTATGAGGAAGGTCTTGAAGCTAATTGATGGCAGAGGTGGTAGGACCCCTTATCTGTTGTACCTAGTCACAAGAGCTCTGTTAACTTGATAGTGCATGACAAACAATGCTATGGATTCAGACAGATGAACCGGAAAGCTGATAGGACACATGTCTCTCCTCTGGGGCCTCAGCTATGAAGAATGGCTGGGATTATCATCTGGTGGTTTCTTTACTCAAACGTCTGGTGGCCTCAGGGAGGACCAAAGTACTCAGGAAGGATGATAAACCAGAACACCTACATGTGGTCCATCTCTACACCTTGCAGAACTCACAGCCTGGAATTCCCATTCTGAAGAGCTTCTAAAAGAGGTGTTTCAGGAAAGCCAGGTGCCTGGGAATCGGCCCAGCCCTTCCACACTATGTCTCTGCCTCATCCTATTGCTGTGAGTCACTGAAGCCTGATTCAGAGTAGCAAGGTAATACAGCTCAGTGGTGGAATGCTTGTCAAGCAAGCACAAAGCCCTGAGTTCAATTCCCCAGAAACATACACATACACACAAAAGAACAAATGAAATTAGAGATGTTACTGTAGCCCCCATTGAAAAAAACGACAAAAACAACTCTGCTATATTCCATACAGTATTTCCTACACAAGTAGCATTACTGTAGTTTGCTTTCTGTTTCAGTGATAAGACACTGACCAAAAATAACTTACGGATGAAAGGTTTATTCCATCTTACAGGTTACAGTCTACCACTAAGGGAAGCCAAGGCAGGAACTTGAGGGAGGAAACAGAAGCAAAGACCACAGAGAAGCATTACTTATTCACTTGTTTCCTCTGGCTTTCCTATACAGTCCAGGCCTACCTGCCTAGGGCTGTCACTGCCAACAGTGGGTGGGATCTTCTTACATCAATTAGCAATTAAGAAAATGTCCTACAGCCAATCAAAATGCAGAATTGTGGAGCTGGTCCCACTAGATACATCAGCAAAACAACTTCCACACGGAAGGTTCAGGGGACGTTGTGGAGGAAGGGGCAGAAAGATTGGAAGAGCCAGAGGATCAGGAAGTTTGCTGTGAGATTGAGTCTCCTAGTAGCATAACGAGGTACACCCATAAAGTCTCACTAGCACGAGTGCCTAAACAAGAACTGAACAAGGACATCAACAAGAGACATGCTAAAGTAAACACAGGAAACCCTACACAAAGAATTATAGGCAACCAAGGAATGCTGGGAGTGGGAAAAATTCTCTCCCCCAGGGAAGAGCACACAAATTGGTTGTTCAATACCAGATGGTCAGCCATGAAAACATACACAAAAGTAACATTATACAGACTGAGCAGGTTATATTTAGGAATATAGGAATATAGATATATGTGTAGATATAGATATAGATGGATGTGTAACAACAATTAATGAGAAATGGAAGCCTAAGACAATGGAAACTCTCGGGACTCTATGAGGGTGACCTAGCAAAGAGTTTTAGAAATGGGGAATATAGAACCTGAAACAGCTATCTCCTGTAACCAGCAAGATTTCCAGTGGAGGGATGGGGACACCAATCTAGCCACAGAACCTTACACCCTCAATTTGTCCTACCTACAAGATGTGCTGGGGTAAAAGATGGAGCAAAAATTGAGGGACTGGCCAACCAATGACTGGCAAGAACTTGAGACCCATGCCATAAGAGAGAGCCCACCCCAAACACTATTAATTATATTCTGCTATACTTGCAGACAGGAGCCTAGCATAACTGTCATCTGAAAGGCTTCACCTAGGAACGGATGGATACAGAGGCAGAGACTCACAGCCAAACATTAGGTGGACCTTGGGAATCCTGTGGAAGAGGAAGGAGGAAGGGTTGAAGGAGCCAGAGAGGTCAAGCCACAAGAACACCTATAGAATCAACTAACCTGGGCACATAGGGGCCCACAGAGATAGAAACACCAACCAGAGAACATGGCTGGGACTGACCTGGGCCCTCTGCACATTTGTAACAGTTGTGTGGCTTGGTCTTCATGGAGGACTCCTAACAGCAGGAGCAGGAGCTGTTTCTGACTCTGTCTTTGGAGCCCTTTTCCCTTATTGGGCTGCCTTGTGTAACCTCAATAGAAGAAGATGTGCTGAGTGCTATTACAACTTGATATGATAAGGCAGGTTGATACCCGTGGAAGGCCTCCCTTTTCTCAGGACAAAGTGGGGGAGGGGGGTAGGTGGAGAGAGGTGATAGAGAAGGAGTGACTGGGAGAACATGAGGAAAGGGAAGCTGTGATTGGGATGTAAAGTTAATTAATTGATTAATTAATTAAAGGAAAAAAGAAAAACGAGCCCATAAATGTGAAAGAGAGCAAGAAAAGCTATATGGAAGTATTTGGAGGGAAAAGGGAGAAGGGGAAAATGATGTAAGTATAATCTCAAAGTTAAGAGGAAAAAAAAATAAACAATTTCTCAATAAAGATTCCCTCTTGCAGGTATATCTGAGGCTAACAATGAAAAACATGAAAAAGAGCATCTGACACAGGACTCTAATTATAAAATAAACACTTGCATTAAAACTTCTCTACACACCAATACTAATGGGTAAGAAAATACAGCATAGGAAGTTATTCCATGATTCCATTTACATCAGTGTAAAACAGTATAAAGAAATTTTCATAAGATCAGAAAACTATGCAGGACCTATATAAAGAAAAAATAAGTAATTTTAAAGACATTTTAAAATGGAATAGATATGTTTCTTAAGAATGTCATTATTGCCAATAATGTATAAATCCTATATTCAACATATTTGTGAAAAGTATTAGTTCTGTAGTAAATGTAACTCAATCCCAAGAAATAGTCCAACATGGAGATATACGAAAACAATACCAATAATACAATTTTCATTAGGATAAATAGACATATTGGAGTAGACAGTATTCTCACAATGGTATAGAAGTGTAAAACACAAACCCACGTGATAAAGGGTCAAAAGGTTTTGTAACTTAAGTAACTTCTACAGTTAATTAATTCATCATATGCTGGAGCATTCCCAGGTTATACTTTTCAGTGAGGTAGCAATTTCTTTTACACTTAAAAGTGTTTTGGTTTAGAAGTGAATTTAGATTGCCAATAACTTATTATAATTTCTACGTTCTCCTGAACCCTATAAATGGCAGTAAGTACATTTTTTAAAACTTTAGCCACAAGATCCAAAGGAAGAGGTGTTTGGATAGGTGGATGAGTGGAAACACGAACCAAAATAAGTGGATTTATTATTGAACTACATGTGAAAGTAAGCAATATTTTAAAAGGACATAGCCTCAGTGGTATAGCTCAATGGTAGAGTATATACTTACCATGAACAAATTCCTGGGTTCAAGTTCCAGTACTAACAAAATAAAATAATAGAGAAGCCATAAATAAATAAGCAAAGATAATTTCATAAATAAAAATATGTAGTCATATAAACACACTTTGCTGGCTAGTTTTACGTCAACTTGACGCAAGCTAGAGCCGTCAAAAGGGAAGGCAGCTCAGTTGAGAAATGCCTCTGTACGCTCAGGCTGTAGGCAAAGCTGTAGGGCATTTACTTAATTAGTGATTGATGCGAGAGAGTGGTGTCACCAATGAGCTGGTGGTCCTGGGTTCTAGGAGAGCAAGCCATAATGAACAAGGCAGTTAGCAGCAGCCCTCCATTGTCTCTGCATCAGTGCCTGCCTCCAGGTTTCTGCCTTGACTTCTTTCGATGACGAACAGTGATTTGAAAGTGTAAGCCAAATAAACCCTCTCCTCCCTCTTATGGTCCTGAGGTTTCATCATAGCACTAGTAACCCTAACCAAGACACATCTCTTTTACAGAGCACATTCATAGCATAGGTAACACACATTTGGAGATAACATTTGCACAAGAGTTAAATCTGTCAATAAACAAAGACCTACAAAATAATAAATCATGCTGTATAGTTGGGTTGGAAAAATTGAAGATTAAAAATTAAATTTAACTTAGTAAAAGTGAAAAAAAAACCCATGTGAACTCCAGCAGGAGCATAATCTATGCAGACATTGAAAGGCAGTCTGTGTGTATATGCCAGGTTTCAGTTGACTGTGTGATTTACAGGTGGATTAAATTTCACCATTGAAACAAAATCCCTTAGAGACACATGCATGCAAAGGTTTCAGCTGGGTGGGTTTCAGGAGTCTCTGCCAGTGGGCTCCATTACTGTGGGGAGACAGAAAATCGTGGCAGGGAACACAGTGGGGCAAAGCTGGTCACTTTACCAAGACCTAGAAGCAGGAGGGGGGAGAGGGGAGAGAGAGAAAGGGAGTGGGGACAAAGTAGACCCTTCAAAGATACTTCCTAACTTCTACCACTTCCCAATATGTCATCAAAATATGACTTCTTTGGGGATTAATTCATCGGCTAGATCAGAGTCCTTGTGAGCCAATCATTTTCCTGATGGAAAAATGGATGGCAACCAAGTCTTTGCCACATGAGCTTCTGGGGACACTTCAGATCCAAAATGTAATGCCTCAGACAGCCACTCAAAAAACAAAACAAAACAAAACAAACAAACAAACAAACAAAAAACACCTTTCCATTTCTTCTTTTTATCTTTCTGGTAGTCTTGAAGTAGTCTTGAATTCATGACTCCCCTGCCTCAGCCTCCCTTGAGCATGATGCTGGTACTGTTAACTATACACCTCATAAATGATTATTATACTTTCAAATGTGTTACGTGCAAATCTGTGCAAGAAAAATCCCTACAAACCTATTTACAACAGCAAAATATAAACAAGAAACTATCTATTTACCAATATTTAGTGATGTTCACATGAAAAAACAGAGTAAACAGAGTATACTTTTTAGAAGGAAAAGAAATCCTACCGCAAACTGTAATCGGAGTTTGGTTTCATTTACATGTGAAAAACAACATGTGAATGTGTGTAGCTATATAAAGTAATACCTGTGTGTGTTGACATTTTAATAGTTAATGGGTTCAAAAGGTAAATAGAGACTGAATGGGGCTCACTCCTCGCTCAGGGTAAGACTAAGAGATGGAGAAACATTTCCGGGTTTGACTTTTCATGGGCCTGTCTGTGCTGTTTGAATGTTTAATAACAAAGGCTTATGCACAACTTGAGCAATTCTCTTAAATATTTTTTTTAATTTGTTTGCCTTTTGAGGCCTGAATCCATTGAATAATGAAATAGAATCTTTGCAAATATCAATACCCTAGTAAGAATTATGCCAGCATTCACGGGAGGCTTCTTCAGTGCTAATAGTATGTGTGTGTGGTGGTGGGGGGAGATGTTTAAACTCAGTCAGTGCTTACTGAATGAAGCTACACAGAGTCTGGCCAAGTGTCTTTAAAGACATTGAAAAGGCATACTCAAAGCTAGACAGTGGTCCAGCAATTAGGGTGTAGAAAGCACAAGGCAAAGGCTTCACTCTCTAATCTTTCTGGGTCTCATTTTCCTAGTCAGTAAGATGAAAAATTGGCTGAAGCATCATCTCAAACTCTCTTTAAAATGGCCATAGGAGGGATATGTGGGGTATCAGTTTTCAATTTCCAAAATAAAATCTTACCAAAAAATTCTATTATTCAAACCTGATCGAAGTAGAATGCCTTTGGTCTCAGAATGCCCCAGGGGAACCTGAGGCTGTTTAGAACATTTCCCTAAACATTCCACTCTAAATTCCTTTAATACTCAATTCTCATTTGTGGATGCAATCTAAATGTGCCAGCCAAATGAAAGCCCCAGTGAGGAGAGATGTGAAGAAGGAAAACCAAAATGCAGTAGCATGTATTGCACTGTTAACATGTAGCAGGCACTGTGGACAAGGAGCTTTCCATAGATGACACACTAAAGAAGCTGGAATCCAAGTCAGTACACCAATTTGGAAGGGGTTCACAGGGTAGGTAGGCCTGGGACATGGCTTTAAACTAGAACAAAAGCACTCAAAAAGCTCTGCTTAGGGGCAGGAGAGATTGCTCAGTGGTTAAGGGCCCTGGCTGCTCTTCCAAAAACGTACCAGGTTCAATTCCAAGAACCCATATGGCAGCTCACTATTACCTGAAACTCCAGTTCTAGGGAATCCTACACCCTCACACAGACATACATGCAGGCAAAACATCAACACACATTAGATGATAGATAGATAGATAGATAGATAGATAATAGATAGATGAAATGAAAACAAAAGTTCTACTCAGAATTGAAAGAGAAATCAAGGATGCTAGGAGAGGGAATTCAGGAAGACTTCCAACACCAGGATCTTCCTACTCACAAGCTCTGGGTGAAGCTATGCCTCAGAGGACCACATCTACTCTTTCTTTTCCTCTTCCTTCTGTTGTTTTGTTGTTTGGTTGTTGCTTTTTTTTTTTTTTCAAAGACAAGCCCATTTATTCTAAGAGTCTAGAGAGCTAAGCCTATCCTATGGGAAACAAATCAAGAAAAACACAAGGTGGGGTAGATGTCACTGTTTGCCCAGCACCTGCAAGCATGGCATGCTGATATCCACACTCAACAGTGACCTCATCCCCTCTGTTTTCATGGTATCCCCAATCACCCAAAAGTGCTGATCTAGTGAGGTTTTGCGGCATGTTCAACACTGTGCGTGTTAGTTGCCCCCACTGGTAGCACCTGCCATAGCTGCTTACATGACTTACAGCCAGGTCTCTCCCCTTGGAAGAGACCCCAAACTGTCCTCTGCAAAAAGCTTCACAAAAAGACCATCCTGTGTACAATGAGAACAAAATGGCCTCTGCCATTTAGCAGTGTTTCCAAAACATATTGTCATGAATCCAGACATTTTAATACTTTGTTGAATTTAGTTGTGCCAGCGAGACAGGTATTTGCCTACAAAAAATATTCTGAGCCAGCCTAAGGCACCGTGTAAGCCTCTTGTTCCCCACATCAAATATAACACAGCACTTTTGTCTTCTTGATCTGGAAAGTTAAGGTTGACAATGACTGAAGCTACGAAAACAATGACTGATGTTAAGAATATCACCATATTCTTCAATTTAAAGGGGAATAAAATATTGGCAGATCCTCAGTCAAAGCCATGGAATTTACTTGTCATTTGTATAGAAGGACATCAAAACAGTAACAAAGGAACTTGTCAGCGTTATTTCTAGGGAGCCAAACAATTTCAATGTTAGCATCATCTAACATAGGGAGCACCAGCCCATTGTCTCAGGAAGTAGCAGATGTAGACGCTAGACTGACTCTGTTTTCAGAACAGCTAGTAGACTGCCTACCCACGTGTGCATCTGCCTTGGCTTGGTATGCTTGGGCATGTAGTTGATGCCTAACTAACATTTGCTGTGAACATCGAGGAAATTTAGTTTGGAAACTCTGTGTGATTAGTGTAATATCCCACCTGTGCTTGAAGACAAACTTACGTTTTTCCCTCGAAGCCTAAAAATCAGCAAGTTACTTAACCATAGACTAAATATTTCCTTTCTTTTTCTCTAATGAAAGTTTAAAGTGACTGAGGATGACACTTCACTTTGCTTATGACTGGAGTCCTGATACAATTATCCCTGGCATCCTACTTTAGAGGAAAAAAATCAAACAAATTGCATAGGCATCTAGACAAGATCAATAAAATCATCTTTGTATCAAGAAAGATACATGCACAACTCTTCTCTCCCACACATAAAATAAAACCTTGCGACCACTCTGAAACCATTTTAGAAAATAAACCACATTTGAGTTACTGTAGGTGGCCACCTTTGAATTAAAGATGGAGTAACTTACTCAATATGAGGGACACTGAAGTGGGTGGTTCCCAAAGGAGAGAGAGCAGGACTGCCCTGAGTCTATAAGTGACAGCCTGAAGCTGGGACAGACACAGCAACATTGGGACAAAGGTTCTGAGAGGTGGAAAGGACAGAGCTAGCTCAGTACTGAACATATAGGGTTCTCTCTTTGGAAAAGACAGGGTATAGCTATATACCTGTGCACAGCTGTATAGCTGTATTCCAGGGTATAGGAATCCTAACTCATCATAGTGATGGACAGACACAGTGAACAAACACCTTCTCTCCTGAGAGGAGTCTTCAATAATGACGTCATGGGATAGCCACCACAGGCAATTGGCACTGGGCACTTGTCTGTCATTCTCCCTTATCTCCAGAAACCCTTAGTGATGAGGATGGAGACTCAATAGAGGCAAAGAGGAAAAATAAATAGTAAAAGATAAATGAGACTCAAAACACTTTTTTTTTTTGAAAAAGTGAATCTGGAACCCAAGGTGCAGTCAGCAATTTCTGGGTAAGATTTGGGGGGGGGGGCTGTCATACACACAGTGCCTGTGTTCAGTGTTGTTGAAGCCCAGAGTTGCAGATGAGTACATGAGTAGTTTTAGCCAGAGGCAGCCATGACTTGGCTCTTCTCCTGCTAAGTGAGTCTTTATAAGCTAATTCTTGGGCCTGATAATAAACATAAGGCTCTTTTTTTTTTTTTTTTTTTTTTTCTTTTCTTTTCCCTATACAGAAATCCAGGCTTCTAACAACTGTAATTTATACCTAAAAGTTTTCATAAAGGTTTCAGGACAATGACATAGGTTACAGAATTCAGATTTTTAAGCACCATCTGAAACAGGCATTTTCTCCACACATGGAGGCAGTATCAAAATGAATACCCAAAAAATTATGACTCTGGACACCAAAAGCCTGACTGACAATGCCAACAAGTGTGCACACCTCCCCTTTTCACTTCCTGACACCCAGAGTGGCCCCTGGAGAGGCCATGAGAATGAAAGACAAAGAATATAAAGAATGCGGAAAAAGCAAGAGCATTTGAGATTTTTATGAAAGTATGGAGCCAAATCATGCTGAGAAAGCTGATAAAAGAAAAGATGAAAGATGAAATCATAGGGTTAGATAGAAGGAGGCTAAGTGCTACCTCGAGCATGGCTCGTGCACTGAGACTATAAAATGACAAAGGGAATATACCCAAAGCATAGACCACCAAGAGATGTGAGTGCGTTCCCACTGGAAAAATACAATGAGTGAAGATGTGCAAGTAAGATTAAATGTAGAATTAGCCTTCCTTTTTCTTTCACGAATGAGACCGGCATTTAGGCAACCCGGTGTTCACACACATAGTTGTATAACACATAAGGCGGCTTACTGAGTCACCCATGTAGGCAGCCACAGATTACCTTTTTTGTTAATCGACTTTTAACAGTCCTACAGATGGCACATGGAAAATTTCCAGTCCTTATACGTTAAATCAATGGAAAATTTCCAGTCCTTACATGTTAAATCAGCCTCTCACTTTCATGAAACTTAAATTGGCTTCTTTGCAAAGAGCTTAGGACTTCGAAGGGAAAACTACAGAACGAATCTCACCTTTCACTCCGGGTGAAAAGAACTGGCCAATTCTGAATAACTTCTGCTACTGCCTGTTTGGAAGTGAGGTGTCATTTTAAAAACTGGTTTCACTGATTCCTTCAGGCCATAAGGCTTATGCTCTCATTTCTCAGGGCTTTGGTCCATGGCTCCTCAGTTTTGAAACACAAGCAGGATCTCCGGAAAATTGTTTCCTCCAGTCCATATTTCCTGCACTGGGTGCTGATTTAGGAAATCAAACAGTGCCATTGAGAACATTATAACTGATCTCACAGGTAAATCTGAGCCTTGCGGTAGTTTTAAGTACTACTAAATAGAGAGTCAACTGTTTAGTCCACAGTCAAAGGAGCCTATGTCCTAAGCCCCGACCCTACAAACTGACTGAGTTGTTCAATACAGTGACGAAATGTATTTGCGAGAACTAAACAAACTCAAACACATAAAGGACGTGTTCATCATCCGGTCAGGTATGAAAAGTAACCCCTGTGTTGTAGAGCAGCAGACAAAAAGAATAATTGTGAGCTAATCCAAGTACACAGGACGTGCTGTCATATCGATTTAAACTCAAACACAAAGATCTGGCAATCCGCATGAGGAAAGAAAACAAGAAAGAGCTCCTTCAGCCCAGTGCTGAGAAAGGTGCCAGGCCTGGTGGATGTCATCAAGGCAACCTGGGTGGGAGGGCTCCCTGTTGCCTGCAGACTTTCCATCCCCCACCTTGACAAGCATTCACCTGGTGATGTGAGCAAGGACTAAGACTACCAGGTCCAACAAATATGTGTTGAGGTACACACTGACCCCCATTCCTATCACGCTCTATGCAATGCACTATTGCCTCCAAACTGAGAAACAGGTACCCTTGTCTCTCTCTCTCTCTCTCTCTCTCTCTCTCTCTCTCTCTCTCTCTCTCTCCTCTCTCTCTCTCTCTCTCTCTCTCTCTCTCTCTCTCTCTCTCTCTCTCTCTCCCCCCTCTCTCTCTCCCTCTCTCTGTTCAGCAAACCATGTTTGACAAGGAATGAAAAACAAAACAAAACCAAAACAATTCATGTTCTCCTACCAATGGAATAAGTAGCCCAGTACAAACTAGACCCTTGGTTTCTTCATCTGCGAGGTGGCAGATAAGCACTGCCCCCATGTGTGGCCTAAGAGAACCTCTTATAAAGCTGCAAGCAATGACAAACACTGGGCAAGTCGCTAACTTCTATTAGACTGATGGGACTCAGAAAGCAGCTTGCCATAGAAAGAATAGTGTGTAATTCAAACTCTCTTGTTAGCTTTACAGCCCACAAATTTCTGAAAACATTCAAAATATGAATGAAATTTCAGACTCTAGTGTGTGGGCCACAAAATACAAAATATTTAGGTTATTCCTTGGAGCATGTATTCAATCTTCCTTATAAGCAAATGAATTTGAGATGTATATTTTACACATATACATGTCATGTGAGGTGCTAGCTTGTCTGGAGAAAGCTAGGCATAACATAGGTTTTAACCTCCCTCTCTCTCTTGTCCACTCAGTATAAACCGCATTTCCAACCACAGTCCTAGAGATGGCCACATTACTCAGCCTGGGCCAATCAGAATGCTTCATTCCTCACAGTCTAAACCAGACTACACACCCATCACTTGAAAGCTCTAAAACTGTGATCACATCCCTACCAGGGAGAGAAAGTTGTTCTGGGAGAATTAAGGCAACATATTTCTTTCTGTTATTCTAAGCCTTGTTTGTGTATAAGTCTTTTTGCCTTGGTTTCCACTTACCCTAATGCTTGCTGAAAGACTGCTTACAGCTGCGAGTGAGAACTCTCTTCTAAAGGAGATTCACATCTACAAGCAATGACCTTGGTGGTGAGGGGGTTGCTAATGATGTGTGCAAAAAAACAGGACAGACAGGCAAGGAGCTTGAGGTCTTCATGGCTAAGTCAGAGCAGACCAACAGCAGTGCCATGCTTAGCTTTAAGCCACAGTGAGGCATTTTGCTGCCGTTGTTTTTAAAAATTTATAAGATATATTTTTATTATATTCTTTCCCCTCTCCTAACTTCTCCCAGGCTCCTTTCACCTCCCTCCCTAGCTAAACTCCTCTCCCTCCCTCCCTCCCTCCCTCTCTCTCTCTCTCTCTCTCTCTCTCTCTCTCTCTCTCTCTCTCTCTCTCCCTCTCTCTCTCTTTCTCTCTCTCTCTCTCCCTCTCTCTCGCCCCCCCTCTCAAACAAGACAGAACAAAACCCAAAACCAAAACCAACAACAACAAAAATAAATCTAGTTAAACAACAACAAAAATACCAAAGCAAAAAACTCGCACAACTCATGGAGTTTATTTTATGCTGGGGTACAGTTGATATACCCAATGTCTTTCCACTGGAGAAAATGGATTTCCCCTTTCCTGGTGGATATAAATTGCAAATAACTTCTTGGTAAGAGGTGGAACTTGTGTCTACTTCCTGGGGTTTTTGTCTGACATGAATGTGTGCTGGTCTTGCCCATGCTGTCACAATCCCAGTGAGGTCATGTATGTGTCAGTACTGTTGTGTCTGAAATATGCAGTTTCCTTGAAGTCATCTACCATGGCTTTTAAAATGTTTACAGCTCTATAGATCCTACATAGATACTTGAGCCTTGAAGGAAGGGATTTGATAAAGGCCTTTCAGGTTTGAATGTCCAAAAGTCTCTCATTCTCTGCACACTGTCCCATTGTGGGTGTCTGTGCTAATTATCATCTCTAATGATGGCTGGGTGATACGCCCATCTATGAGCATAGCAGCATGTCATTAAGAGTCATTTCCTTACCATGTTCCTTTAGCAGAATAATGGTGGCAGGTTTTCCCCTAGGCTCATGACCTATCTAGTCTCTGGTTCTTGGCTACTTAGCAGTATCAGGTACTGGTCCCATCTCATGGGGTTGGCCTTAAATCCAATTTTTTTAAAAATTGGTTAGTTACTTTTATTGTACCAGATTCTAGATTGTAGGGTTTATAGCTGAGTGATATGATGGGGGAGACAATGTCATCTTAAGCTACCAAGTAAAACCTCCAGTTCCAGGAATGAGTTACATCTTATTGAGTCATTGGCCAAAGGGGTCCCATAGGCCACCTCCTCAAGCAGCACAGGTGATTGCCAAGGCTATTTGTTACCCTTCCCAATCTGACAGGAAGGCCCTACTGACAAGACGCCACTTACTTACATCATGGAATATGGAGAAATCTAGCTGGCGCTCAATTAGAAGCATCACCCTTACTCACTGTATTCACGGTGCTGGAAGCACTGTGGATGGTAGGAAGGGGGAAAGTAATCACCAGTATCCCACAGTGAAGGTTTGTTTTGGGTTTTGTTTTGTTTTAAAGGCATGATCACAGCAGTCAGTCAGCTACACACTTTACACCACTCATATAGCCTAATTCCTATCTATAAAACAGAGTTTCTAATTGTAAAGCACCAAAATTTTAAAGCTCTCAAGAAAATTTACTTAAAACCTGACAAGAAGCAACTATGAAAAAAAAGCTATGCAGATTTTATGGTGAAAGTTTATAATGAAAATAATCCATATAAACTATGTTTATTTATTTTATATACTTACTGTAAATGATACAAGTGGTGGGTCTAGAATTCAGGACCTAACCCACATGAGGTAAAGACTCTATCTCTAAGCTTTGGTCTCAGCACTATTAATAACTAAAATACATAGCATGACCATATTCCAGGCACTATGCTATATGTGGTGAAGGCATTAATTCATGTAGTCAGCATCTCATCCCTGTAGACTAGATAGCTCATTGCCCTCACTTGAAAGCTGAATAAACCAAGGCCAAGAGTAGTCCAGCAACCTGTCCAACACTGCCCAATTTGTCTGCCAGAAATAGTATCCTCACTCCTGCTGTCAACACCCCAAATCCATGCTTTTAATAACTATGTTATACTTCTGTTTTTCAGTATATTTGCTGAGCCTAGCTCAAAGCAGGAATTCAAAAAGTGTTTATTAAATGGTAGTAGATGGCTGTAAATTGTCTGTGTAAAGGCGTTTATAACAATCAAGTGGTGTTGTGTGTTGTGTGTTCCTTTTTAAGACAAAATGGCAGACATGGAGTAGTACCCACGGGACAAGAGGTCCTCTGTAGGGCCACTCCCAAATGTATAGCCCTTTTGCTAATATTCTAGATAGAGTTCTTAGTGCACCATATACTAGAGCTAAACAATTTTTCTTTAAAGTAGGATTGTTCTCATGTAATTTCCTGGGAAACTGCATTGTCTTAAGTATAGAAAAGGGATCCCACCTCATGCCAATGGGCAGAATCCTAGGAAATACACTGTTGAGATAAGGAAGTACAGAAAGCTAAAAATGCAGCCACCTGAAATACTCATTTGTTGTCTTCCTCACTTTCTCCATGAAGACAGAACTTCTCTCATCTGGAATATAAACAAAAGCTCTTTAACTCATATGTTAGCATTTTATTAACAGAAATGGCTCTGTAATTATAAATTGCAAAGTTTCTTTATGATAAGAGTTTTTGAAGAATATGTGCTAAATTAATTATACATTTAATTCATATTTATTTTATTATTATTATTATTATTTTTACAAATAACTGATATCCCTTTAAATGAGAATCATACTCTCCTCTATTGGTTCTATTGAAAAGAATAATGTGGCTACAGTTGACTGGAGGCTTACTAAAACCACTCGCTACGTGGAATGCGTTCAAGTTTGCTAATCCAAACCAGCAGAGGTTAGCTAAGCCTGGAAAAGACCTTTACAATGATCGCCTACCATGAGGCTTTGCAAAATAAATGAAGGTTAGCAGCTTGGACTTTTATTGTGCAGTGGCTTCAAGAATCTAAGGAGCAAAGTGGCTTAAAAGGTTAATTCAAGCCAAATCACAGGCTATTGTCCAGATCTGGAAATTTTGAGTTCTAAGAACTACCAGTAGCTCTCACGTGATAGCTGTGGAAAAAAACCTATGAGATCATCACATCTACCTACAGATCCCCAAGCCAGTTCTAGAAAAGCAATTGGAGCTTGGCTTGCTGGGGTATTCCACTTCCCTGTATAAGGAGAGGAAGCTTTAACTCCTTTTGGTGTAGCCTGGTTTGCGGAGTGAGAGGTGAGGCACTTCCGTTTATCCAGCCTACCTGAACCGTGACGCAGGAGAACCTACTCCAAACTGGCTCCAGAGGCACATGCTAACACGGATCTGAAACAGGACAAATGGGAGCTGTTTGTTTTACAGATACCCGCCCCCCCCCCCTTTGCAGTCGCAAGAGCAATATTTCAACAACCCCTGAGAAAACGGAAACACTCGGGAGTGTGAACAGCCTGCTCTGGTTCAGCTCAGAAGCTCTGCCCCGCACGCTGGGACGCAGGTGCATGTCCTTGCTTGCCGGATGACTGCAGTGTTTTAAGTGAACTGTGAGGCTGTGGTGCTCCAGGGGAACACACGTCTTTAAGGCATTACTAGAGGTTTAAGGGGCTCCTCAGTGAACATACTCCTGATTTGAAGAGGCTGGGCAAGCTACAAAACCAGGCATTAGAAACCTTGACTGGATTTACCCTCAGAAAAATAACTGATAAAACTGAATGGAAAAACTGAGTTTTTCTGCTTCTCCAGACAGTTTGGACAGAGAAGACTAATTCAGAAATGCAAGGCTGGATATATATATAATTTTTTAATAGATGCCTTTGCTGTTGCCAAAGCAGCCTCAGAAATAACGACCTTGAAATAGGATGAGGAAAATTGCAGAACATCTACATCATTTATTTCAGGATTAGGGAGAGTTTTCTCCTTTATGCTTACATGAAGAATTGCATTAATTCCTATAACCAGTTGATATATGTTAGAGGAGTTTTAAAAGGCAGAGGCGATAGGGGAGGAGACAAGGAGAAAGGGGAGGAGGAGGAGGAGGACACGTGTTTGCCCTCCCCCTTTGTACATTGCACTAACTAGCCTACTTCCAACCAGTTTGTTTAGACTCCACTTATTCATATACTTGTTATATGTGTATATATTGACCATCATATACATAGAGACTAGAGATGACCGGGTAGAGTGTCATGTTAGACTTTTACATTAACAAGTCCCATAAACAACAACTGACTAGTGGCGGGTTTCTTTCTTTCTTTCTTTCTTTCTTTCTTTCTTTCTTTTTTCTTTCCTTCTATTTACTTACTTACTTATTTAGAGACAGGGTCTCTTTATGTAATCCTGACCGTCTTGGAACTTGCTATGTAGACAGGTTGACCTCAAACTCACAAGAGATCCTCCTACCTCTGCTTCCTGGGTGTTGGGTTTAAAGATGTCTGCCACCACAGTGGTCATTTTCATTAATGCGCAATGGCAAACATCTTTTCTTTTTCTTATCTTAAAAAAAAAAAAAAAAAAGCCAGATGTGGTAGTGGCACATACCGCTAATCTCAGCGCTTGGGAGGTGGAGGCAGGTGGATTTTTGTGTGTTCCAGGACAACCAGAGCTATACAATAGAGATCTTAGCTCAAATAAATAAATAAGGTTTGTTTTCAATTTATGTGTCTGAGTGTATATCTGAGTATGTGCACCCCTAGAAGCCAAAAAAGGGTATCAGATCCTCTAGAGTTACATTCATAGGTAGTTGTGAGACACCTTGCATGGGAACTAGGAACTCCAGTTCTTTGCAGGGGTAGGAACTACTAAACCATCACTCCAGCCCCAGACGTCACCTTTACAGCAAGACAGTGAATCATTAAGCTTGACACTTAGGCCAGGTACATGGATCATTTTGTAATAGCCAACATTAATAGACATAAAGTAGACAATCATCTTCAAAGGCAGCCATGTCATCTCACTGACTTTGGTGTAGGTTTTTCTGTGAATAAAGTTTATTTTTCTCAGAACACCTCCTTGTTTTTTGTTCGTTTTTTCTTTGTTTAGTTCTGAGCAAAGCTCTTAATATGTAGCCCATGATCACTTTTATTTTTCTTTCCTTTTTTTTTTTTTTTTTTCCTATCCTATCTATGAGCCATGGGTACAAGAGGCAACTTCATGGTTCACTGCTCTACTTTCCCTGGCCCCAAAACAAACAACAAACAAAATATGGACTGATTTAATGTCTCCAGAAATTCTAAAAAATCTATATGTGCAGGCATGTTCTATACAAATTCAAATGATAGGATACAAGCAGCAGAGAAAGTGGAGGATTATTTCCAAGGCATCCAGACATTAAGGGAAGCCAATTTGCAATTAGGTGATTAACACAAAAGCCAGTGGTAACAAGCCATGCGCTCTTCTTCTAGACATCTCTGCTACAAATTACTGTTAAAAGCTTCTCCCTGTGTTTTTCACTTTGTCTTGACTGCCTGGTGATGAGTACCTGAGATGGTTTAGATAATTGCACAGCAACTGCAGAGTGCTACATGTTACTTCATGCAAGCCATTCAGTGACTGCACCAGGCACCTCTCAGGGAAAACCCTTTTGCTGGAGCTTAGAATAGCTTACAGGAGCTCAGCTGCATTCTCCTGGTTAGCCTTGACCTAGTCGTTTATTCCTGAGGCCACTGCCCAGGGTTATACAACATCTCATCATAGGTTCCTTCTGCTTGAGCCACCACTACGCAGAGATGTCCTCTCTAGTCTCTCCATTCTGGGCACAAAGACCTTGGCTATAATTGTTCTTTGGACCCACCTGGCTCTGGGTAGCACCATTGCAGAGATTCTGTTCTGTATACTTTTTTTTTTTTTTTAAGTATAACTGTTAATGACTTAGCCCACACTCAGGAATAAATTAGGAGTCTCAAGCTAAATTAAGCAAATATATGCATACATTCATATACCAACTGTAAGTGACGAACAGTTTGGAACTATCTATATCAGCAACCCTTCTAAATTTCCCTCATTAAAAAGTGGTGATTCATTCAGTTTCGTGTGGCTAAGCATAATATGGCCACTGCTGTCCCCCTGGAGTCCTTCTATGTCATCATCCTGTTTACATGCTCTTTGTGGATGCTCCTCACTTTTTCTACTTCCTACCTTAGCACATGTCCCCTCTGCCACTTCCTCCAGCAAGGATTCATATGGTTTTACAAAATATATTCAGTACAAAGGTGGTGACTGCTCAAAATTTAATTTCCAAATCACATAATGAGTAGTGTTTGTGGCTCTGCTGTTTACCATGGAATAGATATGGAAATATAGGGAGAGGTTTTGGTTTTGGTTTTTTGGTTTTTTTTTTTTTTTTTTTTTTTTTTCTTTCCTATGTCTTCTCCAAAACCTTGCTTCTGCAAACAAAGATGTTACCTCTCTGGAGCCCTGACCTTTGACTGACTGACTTCAGGCTTAATGCTACCATGGAAGAGAAACCAGACATTTCCAGGTGTCGTAGCAAATGCTTTTAATCCCAGCACTCATGAGGCAGAGGCAGAAGGATCTCTGTGAGTTTGAAACTAGCCTATTCTACAAAGTGAGTTCCAGGACAGCCAGGAAAAAAAAAAGTGACAGAGAGGGAAGGAGAGAGAGACAGAGACAGAGACAGAGACAGAGAGACAGAGAGAACCCTACTACAGTGTAAAGAATTGGATCCTTAGCTGCAGCTGCAAGGCCTGGTGCTCATTAACTCTTTCATGACCACGAAGCTGAAGGCAACCACTAGTAGATCTAACAGTAGTCACAGTCTTCTGTGTCTTCCCACCCTTACTCTATTCCATAAAAGTATTATCAGTGACAAAGAGGACAAGAGGACATATGTAATATTTTGAAAACTATCAGAAGAAAACATCCATCTAAAAACAATATTCTACAAAAAAAAAAGCTATATTCTAAAAATTTATGGGGTAAAGGTATTTCACACCAGAGAAAGAGAGAGATCAATAGCAATGTAGTTTTTCTATGCTCTAAACAAATTTTCAACACCTTTTAATTCTACTTTGGTTGCTACTTTTTGTTCATTGTTGTTATTATTGTTTTCACTTAGTTATTTGCTTTTTTGTTTAAAACAAGGTGTCCTTATGTTGCCCAGATTGATTTTAAACTCCCTGTAGAGCTCAGGCTGACCTTGAATTCTTGATCTTCTTGAGTGCCAAGATCAGATGAGTACACAGCCAGGCCTGGCCTCAAAGCTCTGTGTATGTCAGGGGTTGGGGGTGGGAGGGGCAGTGAGCATGCATGTCTATGAAGCTTAGAGGGCCACTCAGAGAAGTCAGTTCTCTCTTCACGTGGGTTGAACTCAGGTTGCCAGGCTTGGTGGCAGGCAACTTGACCTCCTGAGCCATCCTGCCCATCCTCTGTCTTGTTTTGTAAGAGCTAATTGATGTCGGTATGGATGGTCCTATGTGTTGGGACTGGCGATCCAGCATGCCTGCATTGTTCCATTACGCTTTTAATATCAGCCCTCCCAGGTGGAGTCTTTTTTTTTTTTTTTTTAACTTTCCTGTCACTATGTTCTTCCTAAATGCTTAGCCCCAAACCTAGACAATCTTTGGCGCATTACTGACCACACTCACACATTATCCTGTGGCAAATTTTTGTGTTTTCAGAGCCACAGAACAGGAACGAAAGACATTTGATTTTGTAAATATCTAGTGGAAATCACAGATTTACACATAAAACCTCATGAGAGTTTTTTTGTTTTGTTTTGTGGTTGTTTGGTTTTTTTTTTTTTTTTTTTTTTTTTTTTTTTTCCTTGTCTGAAATTCTTCTGCATCAGTATGGAACAACATTTACTGTCTCAGGTTACCAGAACATTTCAGTGGTTTTTTACCCAAATATACCCCCTCATGCTCTTGGGGATGGAAACCAGGTCTGTGTCATTTTAGGCAAGCCCTGAGCTATACACCAATCCTCCACAGACTCCAATGGCACCAGAGTAGGTGGAACATGTTCATCATATGAATGACTACAGATGTGGGCATAGTGACAAAGATCTGTTCCCCAAAATAGTAAGATATTTTTATATTACTGTTCACTCCCGCTGCTGATTATTGCCCTTACCCCAGCCAAAACAATCCTGGAGTTTTTGCAGCTTTGGTGATAATAGCTGTTGGTTCTGATCTGCATTTGTGTCATAATGGAAAAAATAATGATCTCTGACATTTATCTTTGTTTAGTTAAGTCTTCGGTTCGTAAGTCAAATCTTTTGCATCATGGGATCCCAGCTGGTGGGAAGATTGGGAGGCATGGTTTTTTTTTATTTAGCCACAAAATAGTTCTAAGGACTGCAACCATCCGGTCACTCCAGCTAACCTGCCTTCGTTGCTTCCCTCGTTTCCTTTCACTTGGGCTTCTAAATGGGCTTACATCCTCCTATCCCTTCTTCCCTCTTGGATAATACGTTGGAACTCATTGAACCGTTCTCCTCAAAGATTTCAGTACATCTCAATGGACATCCCAGGTGCAAAAAAAAAATTCCTTCCTGTAGAATCTAAAGCCTCCAAAATAACATCTGCAGCTTGCATCTCCAGCTTTAAGTCCCAGGACTGCTTAACAAAATGTCTAGCCAGGCGGTGGTGGCGCACGCCTTTAATCCCAGCACTCGGGAGGCAGAGGCAGGTGGGTCACTGTGAGTTCAAGGCCAGCCTGGTCTACAAAGCGAGTCCAGAACAGCTAAGGCTACACAGAGAAACCCTGTCTCAAAAATAAATAAATAAATAAATAAAAAGGAAAAACAAAATGTCTGCTTCATGGGCAGCGTGCTGCCTCCTACTGGAAACCATGGCCATTTACATAAGATTCTAGGGTCTACGAGTTTCAGCTTTGCCTCTTAAAGTAGTTA
The DNA here is from genome assembly GCF_903995435.1 of Acomys russatus. Taxonomy (NCBI): domain Eukaryota; kingdom Metazoa; phylum Chordata; class Mammalia; order Rodentia; family Muridae; genus Acomys; species Acomys russatus. The sequence goes on from NC_067156.1 coordinate 44,664,551, forward strand.
GCTCTGTGACTTTCAGCAGATTCTTTAGATGCTTTGAAAATTAATCTCATTAGCAACATTGAAATAACAACAACAACAAAGTGAGTTACTGTTACTTAAAAGGTTCTTCGGTTTGTCACCCCTCATATTTGCTCATGCTCCTTTTCTGGGCTGAACCTTAGCTCCTTTTCGATTGCTCTAGAATCATGTTTTTCCACTTCTGAGATGACAGTATCAGAACTACCTGTGGGGTAAAATAACTGCTGTGCAAACACGAGGACCGAGGTTCAGATCTCAAGACTTGATGCAAGCATGTAGGTATCACAGCTGTAACCCCATCAGTGGGGAGGAAGAGACAAGGGGCTCCCTTAGAGCCCATGACCAGCCAGTTTAGCAAATCAACATCTCACATCTCCTAAGTTCAGTGAGAGACCTCATCTCAACAGCTAAGGTAGACAGCAGTATAGTGCATCCAACATTGACCTCTGCTCTTCATGCACACGGCTGCACACACATGTGCACATATAACACACACACACACACACACACACACACACACACACACAGCGTACCTAGAGATTTGTTTTAAAATACAGATTTGAAGACCTATCCTAGACCCACTGATAACGAACAGCGAGTGGAACTAATAATTTTAATTAGTCTTTTATGTTGTCTTCCTTCTTTTCCCTCCATTCCTTCTTTCATTCTTTTTCTTCTTTCCTTGTTTTCTTCCTCCTTTCATTCTTTCCTTTAGGGTCTCACTATATAGACAAAGCTTGCCTTGAACTTGCTACTTAGCCCAGACTAGTCTTAAAATGAGAGCACCCCAGGGCTGATAGTTGGCTCCTAGGTTAAGAGCATTTGCTACTCTTATGGGGGACCACAGTTCAATTCCTAGTACCCATGCTCACAACTATCTGTAACTCCAGTTCCAGGTTAACCAACACCCTTTTTTGGCCTCTATGGGCAAAGACATACATGCAGGAAAAACACTTATTCACATAAAAAGGCAATAAATATCTTTTTTTTTTTTTTAATTACAATAATCCTTCTGCCTCAATTCCACGGGTGCTGGAAGGACAAGCATACACTACTATGCTCATCTCTTCCTGGCAGTCCTGATCACACTAAATACCGAAAACTGATAAAACAGCATGGCCACGCCAACTTATGAAAGAGAGCATTGAGTGGGGTTCCAGAGGTTAGAATTCATGATGACAGAGCCAAGGAACAGCTGAGAGCTTACATCTTGATCCACAACCACAATAATACACACGGGGGCAGGGGGGGAGGAACAGTGGGAGAGAGAGAAACAGTGGGAGAGAGAGAGAGAGAGAGAGAGAATCCCATGAGTCTTTTGAAACTTCTGACATGCTTCCTCCAACAAGGCCATACCTGCTAATCTTCCCAAACAGTTTTACCAGGTGGGGATCAAATATTTAAATATATGCACCTATGAGGGTCATTTTCATTCAAAACACCATTTAAGCTTAACTAAGATCCTCTGAAATCTTTTAACAATATTTGATCAAAAATATCCATAGTTCTCAAGGTATTAGATGTAGGCATAAAGGTTATTTCTGTACCTGCCCCCCACATACACACACAATCTAGTTGCAATCCTTGTCCTGAGAATCTCCTGTCTCAATGTTGTGTTAACACTGCTCCCCCAATTGTCCCCTGATGTGCCAAACCACTGAGATGGGAAGAGAGGAGCATTGGATTCCCTTACAACAAGGGGAGGAGGACGTAGAGCAGGGGATTCAGCCATGGGAGAGGAGCCAGCATCAGGAGAAGGAGCTGCAACAGGAAAGCTACAAAGTGCAAGTATCTCTGGGATGTACACTGGTAGGAAACCAGACTCGCTTAGAGGGTTAAGGATAGAGTAATAACAGCTCAGTTATTATGTTGTGAAGCTTATTTATTAAACAAATACAAACACACAGTTTTGCAAAAGTGGCATTAACAATTAGATATAAGTAATTAGAAATATAGTCTTTCTTTTTAATATTTCCTAACCATTTGGAGGCCAGCAAGATGGCTCAGCAGGTAAAGGTGCTTGCTACCAAAACCTGACAACTTGAGTTCAGCCCTCACATGACAGAAGGAGTGAACCAACTCCTAAGATGTCTTCTAACCTTCACACATGTGCTGCAGCTTGTGTAAACCACACACGAATGCACACAAATACATTAAAACATAATTAAAAATTAAAACTTCCACCTTAAAAAATTTAGCAACAATACAGGTTGACCATTTCAAGGGTTATTGCTCTGTTCTGGTTTTGGTGTATGTTTACATATGTATGTTCACATATATGAGCATGTGTGTATGTGTGTGCACATGTATGTAGGACAGATTGCAATCTAAGATGTTCATCTTTAAGAGCTGTACAGCTTGGTTTTTTAGATAAGGTCTCCCAGTGGCCTGGAGCTGCATGATGAGACTCAACTGGTTGGCCTGCAAGCCCAAGGGATCCACTGTCCCTATTGGCCCACTGTTGCATATCTGGCTCATTTGTGTGGATTCTAGAGACTGAACTCAAGTCTCATGCCTTTGAAGATGAGCTATCTCCCCAGTTCTTTGCTGTTTTGAGATAAAAATCTCACTGCACAGACCATTTCACCATGAACCTTTGCTTCTCCTGTCTGTCTTCTGATCATCAGATTATAGTCAGATGCCAATAAACTTGGCTCAGCTCAAGTTCCTAACTGGATCAGAACTTCAAAGAAAAAAAAAACTTTACATCCATCCCTTTATTCTTTGATCATGTTGTGTGAGTCATTTTTGCTATAACTTTTTGAATGTTTTATGGTGGATAGAGAATGTGACATCGAGGATGAAGGCAAAATAAATGTGTAAGGCAGGTAAGTCTGTAAATATATTTCCTGATTTACTTATTCATGCAGGTTTATGCCATGTTGTTTATTTTTCCTGTTTTGCTTAAGTAATTTTGAACCTGGAAATAAAACCAAGCTTAGCCCATTAATGTGTAATCCAGTAGAAACATCTGTCACCCTATGCTCTCTGAGTATATAGAATGCTGCATGCAAAAGGAAAGAAACACACACACACACACAGTGTTTTCTTTTAAAAATAATTTAAATATAATTAATTATTTCCCCCTTCCTCCTTCTACCTCCAACTCTTCCCATATCCCTCCCCCAAATCCCTCTCAAATTCATGGCCTCTTTAGTTTTTATTGTTACGTTATATTAAAAAACACATATATAAGTGCAACCCATTGGATCAATTTAGTGTCACCTGTGTGCATGTGATTTCAGGGATGACAACCTGCACTTGGATAACCGCTTGGGAACTCGTGCCTGGAGAAGAGTTTCCCTTTCTCAGCATTCGTCAGTTGCCTATAGCCTCTCGTCTAGGGGTGGGGCTCCCGCAAGGGTTTGGTACAAACCATGCTCAGGTCTCATTTATGTAGTTTTGAGATTTTTTTTTTTTTTTTTTGTGAGTGTAGCTTCATTTGTCTTACATAGGAGACACTGTCTCGCAGCTGACATCCAGGTTCTCTGGGTCTTATAATCTTTCTGCTCTCTCTGCTGGCATGTTCCCTTAGGTTGTGCTGTGTTGTGGTGCGCCAGCTGAGGCTTGGGTCTCTTTGTTTTGAGCAGTCTCTGTGTGCTGCAGAAAGAAGCTTCTTTGTTCGATGCAGGGAAGGACAGCCATGAGGGATGGGCATAAAGAGGAGTACTTGGAGTGCGGCTGGGGATTGTGTTGACTGAGGGACTTGTCAACAGCAGGTTCTCCTCTGTTGTCCATGACCTCACCAGCCGTGAGTGGTTGACTAGGTTTACAGGACTAGGTATGTTTTCCCTCCTGTGGAATGGGCTTTAAGTCTAATTAGATGGCTGTTGGTATACCCCCAAAATACAAAAGTACTATTTTTAAAGCACCATTCACTAATTGCTGATTACAAATAAGCAACTAAGAAAAAAATTAGTCATTCTCTATGGATGGAAAATAAATAAAAAGGAGGAGGCCATGACTACTCCCAAAGTAAGGAGAAACATTTTACTGTCGATATGAGGGAGGGCATAGCCAGAGACAGAGACATCTGGGAGAGTCCAGAGTGTACATGACCCTGAGCCAGAACATGGGAGGAAGAGGGGGAGGGGAGAGCCAGGAGACCAGGAGGGGGAAGAGTAGACAAAAAGGGACTGGCAAGAAAAATGGCTTGATTATATTGGGAAGGGCAACTGTGAGGAAGAACAGCCCAGCCACTGGGATGAAAAAGTTTAGGGTAAGGGGCGGGCATGCCAACCATACCTTGTAAGAAGTAGGGGACTGGGGGCTGCTGGGAGAACCTGGTAGCCAGGCAGATGGGCTTTGACATGTTAAATAGGCTCCTCAGCCATTTGTTTCAGGTTTGAGATCTCACACTCCAGACTTTTCTAAGCAGTGTATACATAGTGTATATACGTAATTAGACTATCATTGACAAAACCCTTTGATGAATGGAAAACTTGATACCATCCTGCAGAATGATAAATGGCAGGCAGTAGTCGATCACAAGCCTTTGAGCATCATGAAAGTTAGTGTCTCCTCTCACTGGGAAAGAAGTCTTGTTGTCGTTCGAGTTCTTTTGCTCTCTTGGTTGGCAGCACTGCTCCCTTTATTTGGAGATAACCCTAACTGCAATGTTACTAAACTGATAAGCAGCAGAGGCTCTGAGATAACTGCAGTCCATGCTCTCACTCTGTTCCAGCCATATCTAGAAAGGATACTGTTAGCTTTTTTTTTTTTTTTTTTTTTTTTCTCCTTTGGCAGAGATTTGTGCTCTGGTGTCCTTATCAGATGAGGTAGTGGCTTGTGAAACAAAGTACAATTAAAGGTCATTTAAAGATTTCTGGTTTTTAAATAGCCTCAAAAGTCCAACATGCATTTACTTCTTCTGCTGAGGAAAACAAAACAATAACAAAACAAAACAAACAAACAAACAAAAACACCAGTAGCCATGTAAGTGGCTAAAGAGATGGTTTGCCTAGCAGATGATGGTCCAGGGGATGCAAGGTCTAAAGATATTCTTTCACCTACTGCCCAGCAATCTAGCACTCAGCTTTCAAAGACGGCTTTCAGAGAGCTCTTAGGAAATTTCTGAAATGCCTCAGTTGTCTGGGGAAACTCTACTTGCCGTGGCTGGTTATGGGACAAGATGACACCAGAATGGGTGATACCTTCTACATGAGTCACAGAATGAAGACTCGGAATAGAATGGTATTCAGCAGCTGCTAAAAGACAAGCAAAACTATAGGTGGGCTCAATAAAAAGGAGGAAGGGAAGGAGAAGAAGAAAGGGGGAGGAGGTAGGGAAGGAAGAGTCAGGGAGGAGGAAGTAGTGAAATCAAAGGGATTTTCCTTTTGGAAAAGGACTCTACAGAGAATACAGGTGTGACTGAACAAAACTAAGAAAGCCAGCCGGGCTAAGTGGTGTACCCCTGTACCCCTGTTTTGTCAGTGCTTAGGAGAGTGGGGCAGGAGAATCACAAGTTCATGGCCAACTTGTGGGCCACATACTGAGATACTTTCTTTTTAAAAAAAAATTGTCCTAGCTGGGTGTGGTGGCACATGCCTTTAATCCCAGCACTCGGGAGGCAGAGGCAGGCGGATCACTGTGAGTTCGAGCCCAGCCTGGACTACAAAGTGAGTCCAGGACAGCCAAGGCTACACAGAGAAACCCTGTCTCGAAAAACAAAAACAACAACAACAACAAAAATTGTCCTGATGCAAAAAAAAAAGACAACTGCCTTATGATTCTATCTATAAGAAGCACCTAGAAAGGACAAATTCACGGAATGGGAAGTTTAAGTGACAAGTGGGTAGAGAAGGTGGGAAGTTGTTCTTAATAATGGGTCAAGAGAATCTTACTGTGTGCTGTGAGATGGCTTTGAAACTGGAGAGCATGTTATAATGTCACTTGATTGTACTATTTAGAGAAATTACAAAAGTAGGCTCTGTGTTCTGCACATACCACAACATTAGAACATAAAAATCATCAGAAACTGGAAACAGTTCCCATGACAGAAAGTGAACAGAACAGAAACTAGAACAGAGAGCTACCAATAATGAGTAGTGATCCTTCTGAACAGGGAAGTAGCCATAAGAAGAACTGACCATAATAGCATCCTGTCCATTTGCAGTATTTGTATTAAAGCACTCTGCAGGCCACCATATTTATTTGGGAAGAAGAAAATTAAGGTGAGCAGTCTGCTACGCTCTCTGAAGACTCACAAAGGTTTCCAACTGAGCTTTCCTTTGGGAAGACTGGTAGAAATGCCATTTGTTAGATCCTCCACAATTGTTATCTACAGCTGCCAGAGGTAAATATAATTCAAGACCCAGTGCAAATTAGAACAAGAGGTCATTATCATAAAAAAGGAAATACTAGTGCCATGCTTCTATCTCTCTATCAGTCAGAAACACTTTATTTGCTCGTGTCCTCAGAGGTTTTAGTCCAAGTTTGGCTCAATCCATTTCTCTGGGCCTAAGGCAAGGCAGGATACTATGGTAGTGGAGAATATGGCAGAATCAGTCTTGTGGCAGCCAAGAAGCAGAGAGACTAGGCGTAAGGGCAGAATGCAGGCTTCGAAGATGTTCTCAGGCAACCCTCCTCCTCCACCCACCTCCCAACAATGTTATCACATCACATCATTCACCCCCACAACCAAATCTCTTCCCAATGACTCAATCTACCAGGTGAGGATTCAGCTTTCCAAATATGAGCATTTAGAGCGGTTAGGGTTGCTTTTGCTGCTATGAAACATCATAAACAAAGCAACTTGGGAAGGAAAGGGTTTATTTGACTACACAGCTCTGTTCATCATCAAGGAAGTCTGGACAGGAACTCAAACAGGGCAGGGACCTGGGGGCAGGAGCTGATGCAGAGGCCATGGAGGCATATTGCTTCCTGGCTTGCTTCCCATGGCTTGTTCAGACTGCCTTCTTATGGAACCGAGGACTTGCCCAGGGTGGCCCCACCCACAATGGGCTGGGGTCTCCCCCATCAATCACAGATTTCTTTTGAAAATGCCCTACAGGCATTTACAGAGGCATTTTCTCAGTTGAGGCTCCCTGCTCTCTGATGACTCTAGCTTGTGTCAAGTTGACATAAATCTAGCCAGCATAACTGACCACTTGTCAACATGACACACAAACAGGTCACTGTTAAGCCACAATCTTTCCTTTCTTATTCGTCCCTAAGATCACACATTAGTATAAACATCACAGTATAAAACATTTTAGAAACTTTAACATGTCTCCACAGATTCAAACACTTTACAGTCTTAACAAATTCAAACACTTTAAAATTCAATCTCGCTGGGGCAGTGGTGGCACACACCTTTAGTCCCAGCACTCGGGAGGCAGAGGCAGGCAGATCTCTGTGAGTTCGAGGCCATCCTGGTCTACAGAGTAAGTTCCAGGACACCCAGAGCTGTTACCCAGAGAAATCTTGTCTTGAAAAACAAACAAACAAACAAGCAAACAAACAAATAAAATTCAATCTCTTTTAAAATTCAGTCTTTTTAAAAGTTCAGAGTCTTTCAGGTGTGGGCTCATGTCAAATCAGAAGTAAGTTAAATACTTTATTCGAGACAGAAGAAGCAGGGCACAGTCACAGGCAGATGAAAGCAAAACCAAATCCCAATAGTGTAAACAACCCAGTGTCCAATGTCTAGGATTCTCTCACAAGCTGGGCTCCCCCAAGGACTCGGGTCACTTCTCTGGCTCTGCCTTCTATAGCACACACAGCTTATCTTCTAAGCTAAGGCAGCCTCCACTCCACTGCTGGGGCTGCTCTTAGTGGTCGGCCAATGGTACTAAAATCCCCAAGATGCTGGGGTCTCTGCTGTATCTGAGCTATACTTTTACCAATAGCCTCTCCAGAGCCCTCTTCATGATGTCAAACCTCATGAGGCATGACTTCTTCAATCCTAGGCCTCCAACTGCTCCTGAGGCTACACCTTCACCAATGGCCTCTCAGAGTGCCAAGCCTCAGTTGCTCTTCATGAACATTTCATGCCTGCAAAACCACTTCCATCTGAATGACTCTTACCAGCTCTACCAGCTCAAAGTACAACCTTGACCACCTCTGGAACACTCTACGGAAACACTCTCCAGAAGATTTCACCTCAGTGATGCTGCTCTCATCTTCATCGCTGCTTAATTCTCAGCTCCAGCCAAGCAGCATCAGATGTCCAGTTAAACCAAGGTTTCACCTCAGCAGTGCTGGTCTCTTGTTAATCCTGACTCTTCTACCCCATCTGACAGGAGCCACAGAATCTTAGTTCAAAATAACAAATATGCAATGGCCCTGGTAGTCTTTAAGTAGCTCTCAGATTTCCCTCTGCGGCTTCACAAGCCACATCCCCATCATCCACCTTTCTCTCACCACCTTCTTCTTCTGCTTCACGATTCCCATAGCACAGCTTACCGAGCTTTGAACACTCAATGGCTTTTCTTGCCTAAAGTTGCAAAGTCCTCCCATAATTCTTCCTAAAACATTATGGTCAGGTCTGTCACAGTACTACCCCACTCCCCTGGCACCAATCTCTGTTGTAGTTGGGGTTACTATTGCTGCGAAGAAACACCATGACCAAAGTAAGTTGGGGAGGAAAGGGTTTATTTGGCTGACACTTCCACATCACTGTTCATCATCAAAGGATGTCAGGACAGGAACTCAAACAGGGCAGAATCCTGGAGCCAGGAGCTAATGCAGAGGCAACGGAGGGATGCTGCTTACTGGCTTGTTCACCAAAGCTTGTTCAGCCTGCTTTCTAACCAGCCCAAGGATGCCACCAATCACACTAGGCTGGTCCCTTCCCAATCAATCATTAATCAAGAAAATGCCCTCCAGTCTTGCCTACAGCCCCATCTTATGGAGGCATTTTTCTCATTTAAGGCTTCCTTCTATCTGATGACTCCAGCTTCTGTCAAGTGGACATAAAACTATGCACGATGAAGCTTCAACACTCTTCTTTTTGTTTAACATTTAACAATCTCTGTTTGTGGCAAAACTAAAAATTTTATTTGTAAAAATAAATATTTTTCTCTCCTCATCAGGGAAGGTAGGAACCAATATTCTAGTTCCATGTATCACTTGAAACACTAAAATTTGTGAGTAACCCTGATCCATTCTATAGTAATAATAAGAAAAAAATCCCACAATAATGATGACTCGACTAACTGCAGTAATAAATACATATAATCATAGTCACACAACACAGATCTTTTTCATGTTCATACAAATTCCAACACGGTTCTGAAACTCCCCTGACAAGTTCTCCTTTGATTGTGACTCAGGCATCTACACTCCTTGAATACAGCAGCCATGCTAGCCACCTCGATTAAGAGACGATATTTAGAAGCACTCTAGCATTTAATTTTTTTGGCCCACAAATCCATCTTTCTACTCAGGGATCATTGGCCAGGGCTGGTTCCGTGACTCTAGCCTAACTGCAGACAAGCTGACAGCTAGGACAGCCACACAGTAAAATGGGGTGTGTGTTAAGATCCTTTTCTTCATGCAGCACCGACTTTCACAACTCATGCACAGCACAAATCTGCAAACAGCCATTTAAGATGAGTTATTAATTTTACTTTATCAAGAAACCAAGGCTCATAAAAATTTACTAATTTACATGCAATTACTTCCAACCCTCACAGAAATCTCCCAAGGTGTCGTATCATATAGACTCTAGTTCTAAGTCCTAACAGTAAACACTTTTCCAAAAGCCAGTGGCATGTGCCCTGTGGTAAAGGCACCCCAATGCTTCAACCAAGGACCATGACCATGGCCAATGCCCAGAACTGAGAGGCCAGGAATAGAGGGACACATGGAGAGGAGAAAGGGCGAGGTCTACTTGGATAGTGCACACCAGGCACCAGATGATGCCCTCTTGCTGTAGGGCCTCAAGCGGGTGTTCATCCTTGTGCTGGGACCCCTGGCCTTAGGAAGGTATTATTTCCAAAGACTAAGAGAAACATGAAGCAGGCACTGTGTCAGAGTTGGACTCTCTCTAAATCTAATAAAATGAGTTTAAGGTTTAGAACCCACAAGTAGCTTTCGAGACCCTGAAAGAGCACAGTGCTCGGGGTATTGTATTTCTGAAAAATGGGCAGAAAAATATAAGACAACTTTCACAGCAACCACTTAAGACACCTATTTCTTTCCTCCCCCAACTGCCTAATTGTGATGTTTTATTTAAGCTGATAGTTTAAGCTCCAATTAAGGAGAAATTGAATAGAGCATATATCTAGTTTGGGCTGGCTGGTAAACACTTGCATGATTTGCATACAGTCTTTTCCTTGTGTGAGTAAGTTATTTTCAGCTAGCCTGGTCTTCAGGGAATTGTGTAAGGTCCACTGGACTGACACATCTGGCAACACACCTGGGCACAGCCACAGGTGCACTGTGATATGAGACACCTCAGTGTACCATGGACAGAAATATGTGTGAGTACGAAAATGCTCAGATGGGAGTGTGTGGGAAATTCTCCCAACCATGAGATGTGTGGGAATCTGAGCAGATTAATATAGATTCCACATGCAAGCGGTCAAGGGGATCTTGCTCCCGTCAGAAACAAGCCCATCAATGTACAATTGCAAGCCACTACAGCCTTTTCTCTTAGGGCAAGAGTAATTCTGGGTGTATACATGCACACTTATTTGTGAACAAAGTTGTAGATGCTCCCTAAACTTTACAGCAATGCTTTGTTTTGTATGACCAATACTGAGCTATCAAAATAAGAGACATTTTGTGAACTATTAGCAAGAAGAAAACTAAATTTCAATGAATCATGTCAGTCTGTAATCTCTTTATAGAAAGTTATATTAAAATGTAAAATTTGTTAATAGATATCTGAAATAGTAAATATGCAAAAATATTGAGAAAAGTGCAGTTTAATTTCTGAAGTTTGCTTAAATGCATAATATTTGTCAGCTTTTTAAAAATGTGAATGTGTGTGTGTGTGTGTGTGGCTTCTTTTTTCCAGTATGCATCACCATCACACTTACTTTTTTAATTAATTAATTTATTTATTCACTTACATCTCAGTCCTGGTCCCTTCCCTCCTCTCCTCCCAGTGTGACCCTCCCTCCCTCTGCCCAGTACCCCCCTCCCCTGTCTTTCATTAAAAGGAGAGAACTATCACACTTATTTCCTTTTTTTTTTTCTTTAAAGAATCCTCCCTCCACATTTAGGAAGGTTTAAGTAATCCAGAGTCTGGATCCACCTTGTGTCTGCCTCTCTGGCAGGGAAAATACCCTTCCTATAGGCCTAGGAGAACTCCAGTTTAGTTTAACATCTGCATTTAAAGAAAAAAAAAAAGCCTATCTCTAAGGAAAACCCGGGGGGGGGGGGGGGGGGGGGCGTAGATGACAATAATACAATTAGTTCACACACCACCGGCTATTTCAAAGCATAGAAGTTTTTGAAGATTTAAATTACTCATTGCAGGAGATTAGACTTTAATCTGCAGACATTGACTTACAATGCCACCGCCAAAGGCAACTCCGGATTGCTGCTGGCTATATCTCCTGGCAGATTGTGTTTATCAATCACACGCATTGTTCAGCTTGGAAGGACAACTGTGACCTAGTGGAGCTGGAGGTTAAAAAAAAAAAAAAAAGTCCTTGGCTCAAAGTGGCCTTTATAAAGAGCGGTGTCCCCCTGCTTCACTCTACATAAGCTGAAACCACCTGAACTCTCAGAGTTTCCATCTCGTACCAAAAGAAGTTGACCCTCTTGTTGGTGCCTACAGGATACCTTCAGTCGTTGATAGACAGCGAGAGACTGGCGCGCGCCCAGGAAACACGCAGTGTTGGTTATTGAAACTTTAATCAAAATGCTATTGCAGAGGCACAGTAGATGCCTGGGGATTTTTTTTTTTCCTCTTTTGAAAAATGTTGATTATAGTTCACGCTTTTAGGGGGTTCTTTCTGAAGGCAGAAATAACATATCTCACATGGAGTGTTTTTAATAGCCCTAAAGAGGAAAAAAACGACATCAAGGTAAGCCACTCTTGCCATCTCATCAAAACACCACGCAGAACTCAAGTCGGTAACCCGAAAGGTCTGCATTATTCAGAAACAGCCCCCTTGTCCTTTAGTTCTGGTCCCCAAATGAACGCATTTGTTGAAGGAAAGGAAAAAAAAAATTAAGTACAAAAATAGAGGTCAATAGTGAGTGGAAAGTAGAATCCTGAGCATAAATTCTCAGATGAACTCTCTCTAGAAAGTGTTTTCCTATATATGCACTATTTTGTTTCTGGTCGCAAAAGAACCAAGGCCCTGTTTTCAATAACCTTACATGATTCTAGAGACAGTCCCATGGCCAATCTGAAGGTCACTGAAGTAACTCTAACTCTTTTCCAGGAGTTCTAAATGTATTATGAATCATAAGTAATTTTGAGGGAATTTGATTCACAAACCGCAGAACCACAAACCATCGGAGAATATGTTAATGGTAGAAAGTCCTCAATAAAAATAGTTTTGTTTACACTTTGTACCTCCTCTAAATTCTACTCCAGTTCTGGGGAACCAGAAAAGAATTCTCTAGAGCTAGATGGATAAAATCCAAGGATAATGTTTTAGAAATATTCTGAAGTTACTTTAGAGATTATCCAGCTAGCCGTTAACTTTCTTTGTGTCCAGTACGTTCGAGTGATTTCTCTAAAACAGTCATAGAGTTGCAGTAGGGCTGGAATCTAAAACAAAATCTCTCCATCTGGCTACCACATAATCATCACTCATCACATTGCTCCCCTAAACTCCACCTGCTCCCAAAGAAAGAGAAAATAAAATTCTCAGTGAGTACCTCCATTGTAAAATAGTTCATGGCTATTTCAGTAGAATTCCTAAGAATAGATTTAAAAAAAAAAAAATAACAATAAGCTACATAAAACTAATAGTACCAGAAGACAAACGTTGGGAATACTCCCTGGCTTTTAGAAAGGGAAAGTATACAGCCCACATCCTCACCAACACTGTTATGAGCCATAGAAAGAGGAAACAAATCCTTTGAAATTCAGTTGTCCCACTCCCTACTATTTCCACCTAAACACGGCTATTTTCCACCAGGATCCAGCACGTGTGGTGACAAATGGAACTAGGGTGAGCTCATGGGCCCAGGGGAGTAGAGGCCAGCAGTCCAGGCAGAGCACCCTGAATGCATTTGGCCACTCCCAACCTCCAGTCCTGTGGATGGTGAACACTGAAGAAGAAGCAGTGGTGGAAAAAACCCTCTTCAGAGCAGAGTAGGAAAGCCAGCCAGCCACTCTGGCAGACACCTGTCAGCCCCTTATTAACAGAGAAAAAGCGCCAGGTCAAAAACCAGTCTAACTGGGAAGTGCCTTTCTTCAGCTACACCATAATAGGAACTCCCGCTGAGAACATGGGCTTAACTGGGCAACACTTAGCACTTTAGCAGAGCTGCCACAGCATGGGGTGGGGGTGGGGGCACGGCAAAGCTCACTTGGTACACTGGACAGAAGCTTTCTTCTCCTGTCCGTGTGTGGATGGCTCTGACACTGCGTGGTAACATTTTGAGTCAAATCTTTAAGGATGACAATATGGGCAACATTTGGGGAAGGCCAGGTTTGGGGGATGACCTCATGTAGGGTAGTTACTGTGAGGCTCTGGCGGTGGGTTTGGTTTGTTGTTAGATCCTTCCCGTGGGTATTAAGGGTTTTGAATGAAGTCTGAACATGCTCAGAGCTGTTTGTAGCTGATGGACAGAAAGCTTTTCTTTCTTGATAACGTGTAGCCTACAGCTTATGAATTTAATCAATCATTTGAGGAGGATTTGTTGACCCCCATATACCTTATATCAAGCATTATGCTAGGTACAGATATGAAATATGACCGGGTTTCAAGGCCTATTTCTGTCAAGTATTTATACTACAATGGAACTGATATTTAATTTGTCTGAGTCTGTTTCCTCCTAATTTTACTGTTAGAACTGAATACACACACACACACACACACACACACACACACACACACACACGTTTCACCTCAAGGCTGCAGTTCAGGAAAAGGAAAGGGTTAAAACTGGCAGAGGAGTCATAGAGGAAGTAGTCAGGGCAACTATTAATAAATCTACAGTTAACAAATAAGATAATTAGACTAGCACAATATCCTCGGGGAATTTAGGACATAGTATGTAGCCCACTGGTTTTTCTACTAGTAAAAATCATAGAAATACAGTCACCAGGACAGGGAGGCACAGCCCTGCCTCCCCAACTGACAGGCTATTTCTTCTCATACATAAGGTATTCCATAGGGGCAGAACAATAAGAACCAGTGACAGGGCAGGAAGTAGGATCGCTTCTTTACACCCTCGCCTGGGCAGACATAGCGAATCAATTCCACCACGATTTCCCTGGCTCTTTCTTCACTGCCATTCCTCAACAGCAGTTCTACAAAGAACAGGCTAAAAATATCAAAGAAAGATCAGGATTACAGTCTCACCAGAGTGACAAGAGAGACACGCCATCTGAAAGACCTACCCCACTTCACTGTGGAACAGCTGAGCTGCCACACTGGGGACTGTGGGATGCTCACTGAAGCCTCCTGGTGCCTACTCCCTTCCTGAACATAGCACCAGGAAAGCGGCTTTAAGAAAGAAAAGAAAAAAAAAAAAAAAATCTCTGGATCCACTTCAAATCAGGGCTTGGGATTTTGATTCCGAATGACTCACGAGGAGGGAAAGGCAGGGTTCGGTGTACAGTTTCCTGGCAAGACCTGCATCAGAGGCAGCGATGCAACTGCAACAGTGGTAAGGGGCGGGGGCAGATCTTCCTCTGAGGTGGAGGGAGTGGGGGCGGCTCACACTGTCAACCCTAGCCGCTCAACCTGAGTTTGTTTCTTCAGCGGCCTCCCCCACAATGACTTCACAACTGTCTTAATAGCCAAGAATCTTTCTGTTAAAACAGGCCAGACTATTGTTATGATCAAGCTCTGAAAAAAAAAGACTCACCTTAAGCCACATTTACAGAAAGAGTAACATCCGTCAAACTAGTTCTACAGGAGGAAGATTTCAATAGGCGCTCAGGCTCCTGTAGCTGCCACTACAAAGATGAATTCTGGATCAATGTGTCTACTCTCAAGTCTGACTTTCCCACCCTCCTGTACCTCGTATCATTTCCTGGGCTTTCATCTTTGCTTTCACTAGCTTAATTATCTCTGCTCACGGTTGCAGCATAATCTAATGTCTCCCTTTCCTCCTTTTCCCATCCCCAAAAGTCATTCTTTGCGCAATCTTTTTCAACTCTTCCACTATCGCTCTTCTCTGCCCATGCTTTCCCGTCGCTTTATTACTCTACTGTAACATTCGCTCACCAGGATTCCCTGCTTTCAGGGTCATGTAACCCCTTCAATGGTCCGCTTTACCCAAGCTCTGGCAACTACATCAGTACTTCTACTAGCCGTGTTCATTGAGCGCTTTCCGCTCTAGCATTGTGAGACTTCCAACACCTTGAGTAGGAGATTAAACAACTTCGCTCCTCCGTGTCAGGACTTCCGCAGTTTGCCTGCCAACTATTTATCCAGGATCGCACTTACTGTAAACTCACGCTGCGGTGGCACAGCACTTGGCTAGCTAGCCTGCCCAAGGTCTGGGTTCCATCCCCAGCACCACAGGGTGGAAAACAAACAACACTTCAAGCAGACCCATTTTCCACCATGTTTCCTTTATCAAGTATTGTGCTGGGTAGTTATATGTTAACTTGACACAAGCTAAAGTCACCAGAAAAGAGAGAACCTCAAGTGAAAAGGAAAAAAAAAATGCCTCCATAAGATCTGGCTATAGGCAAGCCTGTGGCAGATGTTCTTAATTGTGATTGATGGGCGAGAGTCTCTCCCTCCTCACTCCTTCCCTCAGCAACCATCCTTCCTTCCTTCCTTCCCTCCTTCCTTTCCTCCCTCTCTCCCTCCCTCCCTATCCCTATTTCTCTTTCTTTCTTTCTCTCTGCCTCCTGATTGTTGGCTAAACACGTAAGCTCTCAGCTACTTGCTCCAGCATCATAGCTGTCTGCTGCAGGATATTAGATGCCATTGTGAACCTGGAGATTGTGAACTATAAAACATTGTTTCTTGTTTGTGTAGTTGAGCTCTCACACACACAGATTATTATGGTGTGGTTCAGCCAGCCCTAGCACACATCTTTAATCCAAGAGTTAGCCCTAGGTCAAAAGGCAGAGCAAGAAACCAGCTGACAGGGAATAAGGAGTAGAAAGGACTTTGAGTCCAAGGGTATTTAAGACAGTGGTAAGAAGAAGAAGGGGCTTTTGAGCTTTGAACTAGCAAGCTCTTTAGCTGTATGTTTGTTTGGTTTTTTTTTGGGGGGGGGGGCTTTGTTTTTTGGCTTTTCCTCCTGGCCTGTCAGCTGAGCTAGTGAACATTTCGGGCTTTTTCTTCTGAGAACTGAGCTAAGTAGGAAGGTCAGAATGGGTGCTTTCTCTGCCTCTCTGAGTCAACAGGTTTTTACCCCAGCACTTGGCTCCTGAGTCTTCCTTGGTAAAATCGAACGGTTGAGATTTTCATTTTTTGTAACAACACCTGCCTGTCTGCTGCCAATGTTCTCCAGCATTATGCTCATAGATTCTCCAACCCTCTGGAACAGTGAGTCCCAAATTAAATGATCTATTTTATAGGTCACCTTGGTCACAGTGTTTTGTCTTGGCAATAGAAAAGTAACTAAGACACCCCACATCCCCTCTCTTCTCCCCCCTGCTGTGCCACATGCTTTTCTCTGTGGGGCTGTGGTGGGGTGTTGGTTTTGAACTTGTGATTGTTGACAGAGCTCTTAGGCTCATACTGTTCACTCATTTGCTCCATAGCCCCTAGTGAAGAAAGGAGGATTTTTTTGTTTGTTCGGTTGGTTTGCATTTTTATTTCTGTTGTTTTGTTGTTTCCAAAACAGGGGTCCTCTATGTAACCCTGGATGTACAGGAACTTGCTCTGTAGACCAGGCTGGTCTTGAACTGACAGAGATCCATCGGTTGCTGCCTGCTGGCTTTAAAGGCATGAACCACCACTGCCTGATGAAATGGAGGTGTTTTTAATGCTTCGGACGTTAACCTTTAGTTCCCTTATCACATCACTCTTGTGAAACCCTTCCTTAGAAGATGAATCTGGGTGTTTCTCTCCCCACCCTACATATTCAGATCATAGAAGGTGGGTATGTTCCTCCTTATTTTAATAAGATAGGCCTCATACTTAGCCTAAAAATCTACCTTTTTATATCCACTGCAACAATGATTTGGAGAATTCTAATCCTCAAATCTTTATGTGTAACAGTCTACCACTCATCCAAAATTAGAGGGTTAATTGGCATTATCCTTTTTTAAATTCCTTGCTGGGAATCATATCCAGACTCTTGGCATGCTAAGCAGGCTCTCGTTAAGCTACATGCTCTCCACAGATGTTAACTTGGGAAAATAAATGACAACTTTTCTATGCCTCAAATCTGTCAGATTTTCTTCCCTAGAAAACAGTTGTCCAAATCAACTTCCAAGCCCATTCCTTTCCTAACAAATAGTCTGTCCAACTGTAGTGCTGGGCAAAGACAAACAAAATGCATTTCTTTCCGTTGCTGTCAAAAAAGAAAAAAAGAAAAAACAAAAAAACAAACAAACAAAAAAAACATTGACCAAAAGCAACTAGAGGAAAAAAGGGTTTATTTCATCTAAATACTTCCGGGTCACAGTTCATCAGTAAGGGTAGGAACTCAAGGTAGCACTGCTTGCTAGTCTACACAGCTCTTCACCCAGACTGGTGACATGTGCAGGGAAATACAACATAAACCACCAAGGAATGCTGCTTGCTGGCTCAATCCCTGTACCCATCTCACAGGCCCAAGCCCAGGGCCACCTAACTAGGGATGGTTCCACCCAAAGTGGGCTGGGCCTGCATTAATTAAGATCAACCTAATTCCTCCAAGGCACGCCCACATGGCAATCTGATCTAGGTAGCTCCTCAGATATGTCTAGGCTGTCAAGCTGACATGTAAGCTAACTGGGTCAAAGGGCTACACCAAATCTGCATGCAGGGAACCAGAGCATGAATTTATGTATTTAGTTATTTGTTTGTTTGTTTACATACGTACTCTCTCGCTCAGGATTTTAATTTTCCTCCTCATGTTTAAGGCCCTCTGTGATAAACCATGAGTCTTCCCAGGTCAGCATTTTCTCTGCCCTACGTTTGTCTCCTTTTCTTTTTTCTCCACATCACATTCTTCCATTCTCCTTTCTAACAAGCCAGATACTGATTTCTCTTGAGGAAATCCTCACCCCTGGGAGTGTGCATCCTGCATCATCTTCAAGAAAGCTCTGTCACACTTCTCAGTATGCATTCACTGTGTTGACCTCTCCTTGAAAGAGATTTTGGGGGGGGGGGCGGAGTCTACTCTTACCACATTGCGCCAATCTTTTCTCCTGGCTCGTGTTGCAACTTCTTTCCACCTTGTTGCAGGCCTGTACTTCCTACTTGTCTTATTTCCTCGGTTTCCCACAAGAGCTTTGAAATGCTTGCTGCTCCCTGCCCCCCTACTCTCCAAGTCCCTTCACACCAGGCTCAAGCTAGACTGCGTTTGGTACCCACGTGTCTGATCCTTCCCTCTGACTAGAAGATAAACAGAGCACATTCTCCAAGCTGCCCTCGCCTCCCTTTCTGTTCCTCCTATGGTTGGAATCTGAAATGCGATCCTCATCCATCATGCCTCTCACAACTGCCTTCCATGGCAAAGTGGTGAGGCACACATTTCCTTGCCAAAGAGACAGGTGCCCGAGCTGGAAATCCCCCGTCCCCGTCCCCGCCCCCTCCACCCCACCCCCCCCCCCCCCCACCCCCTGCTCTTCATTTGCTTGCTTTTGAAAGGAAGGCTCAGACTTGTCTAAAGCTCAGGAGTGAGGGTGTCTAGGGGACACTTCAGAATCGGAAACACTTTTGTTTGGTCGCAAAGGCTTGGATCTCAACTCCCATCAGGCCTTCCCAGGTAGCACTGCTCTGTGATTTTTGGGGTGGGGGGAAGGGAGGAGGGGAGCGGTGCAGCTGAACAATTCCTTCAGGATCCTCTGTTACTTTGAATTATTTGGGGATTTATCTGCTTATCGACTGAATTCTTGACAATGGCACCTACCATCGGCCCCCCCAGCTTGCCAGTTGTTAAGGAAACCCTACGGGTGGCAGGTGATGGGATTCACCATGATCTTATTAAACGCTCAGCAGTGTATGGAGAGCTAATGCCTCAAGCGGTAGAAAAGACAGGGAAGAACGTTGGTGTGCTGCTATGTAGTCGCTGTGCGTGCATATGACAATCTGAAGGCATCGTGAAAGCGAATGAAAGGGACCCCACTTGGGACACCGTCACTACAAGGATTATAAACATCTTTGCTCATGCCAGAAGCTCCTGCGCAACAGAGCCACAGGAGACATCTCAGTGGAAAAGACCGCTTGCCTTCGGCTCTAATAACTTGAATATGTGCAGAGCAATTAGCCTCAGGCTGTGGCCTCCAGGGCGTATCATTGGTCACCTTGCAACAGGTGCGCCCTTCTCCTATGCTCTACAGCAACCTGGGACCACAGGGCCCTCAGCGCTCCCTGTTCCCCAGAACAATCAACTTCATCTCCAAATGATAACATATTAAACTGTTTTTTTTTTCTCTCCTGGTCACTTTGCAAATGTTTGTAACTCCTTATAAACACATTTTGTGCTCATTTTCAGGCTGTACAAATATGAAGTAAAATAAATAGTGATGTGTCCTAGGACAAATGATAATTAATTTCTAACGCTGACTCTGCTACTACCAGGCATTTATCTTAGGACAGTTAGATCCCTGGATCGCTTTCTGCCACCTGCTTCAGACTGGTTTGGTTTGGTTTCTACCTAGAGTGGACCTCTAGTACAGAATTCTTCAACCTGAAGTTACCATTCCCCAGTTGGTTATAAAATTAAGTCATGCACTGGTGTGGAATCATTGCAAAGGACAAGAATAATGTTCTATAAAGTTCTCTTATGGCTGTGTGCATACCTAAGAATTGATTGTTGGAGTATTATTTTATTATGGATAAAGGTACAGATGGTTTTTAAATGAAGTCTGTTGAGGGCCAGAGAGTAGACTAGCTGTTCGTGGGCAGGGAATATTAATAGAGGCTGACTGTTGGTAGGCTTATAATTTCTTTTTGGGACAATGGAAATATTCTAAAATTAGGTAGTGGTAGTGGTGGTAGTGGTAGTAATGGTTATACAAATCAGTAAATATACTAAAATTCATTAGTTATGTATGTAAATACAAATTTTTTATCGACTATAAATTAATAAACTTGATTGAAAATGTAACAAAAGAGCCATTGATTTATTTTAGGGCACCTGAATAGTCTCCAAAATCATAAGTATAATCATAAGAAGTAAAACCATAAGAAGTACAGATTGCTTTTCTCAGATGCTCAAAAGGATCCCAAAGTGATAGACATACTTAAATTAACTTGAATCATTGTACAGAATTTATTGTATCATTTTTGTACACATTTGGACATGGGGAGTGCACATGTCTGTGAACTCTGTTTAAACCCAGCCTCCTCAATACCCTCTTTTGATCTCACAGTCTTCTCCTCCCTCAAACCACATTTCCTTTCATAACATAGCTTTTCTTTTTCTTTTTCTTTTTCTTTTTCCTTTTTTCCTTCTTTTTTTTTTTTTTTTTTTTTTTTTTTTTTTTTTTTTTCTGATTCCACATACAAGAGAAATATGTTACTCTGGCTAATTATACTTAATACAATGAGCTCCAGTTCCATATACTTTCCTGAAAATTACATGATTTTGTTCTTTTCTATGGCTGAATAATACGCTGCCTCCTTTATATACTCATACAAAACCCCTAGGTGGATTCTATACTGTGGCTTTAGTGAATCATACAACAATCAACACGGGGGATGGGAGGTGTCTACCGACGCTGACTTAGGTTTCTTCAGTAGCATAGTCAGACCACACATGGTCCTGTCTCTAGTTTTTAAATGAATCTCCACATTGTTTCCCTCAATGGCTGAAAATGTGACATTTCGCCAGCAGCAAATATAAGGGCCCATAGAAGTTTAAGAAGCATTTGATCAAGTTCTTTCCTCCTAGCACTAAATTTCTGTGATTCTAAAACCTAAAGATTTATTAGAGTGATAAATACATTTTGCTTCCAAAGCATTTCAAGAGTCTATTTATCTAAAAAGGGTGCATGTATTGAACCAAATATATTAAATATTTAACAAGTAAATCAGTGTGTAAATTTGAAGTCTTTTTTAAAAATGTATTTATTTTTATTTTATGTGCGTTGGTGTTTTGCCTGCATGTACGTCTGTATGAGGGTGTCAGATCTTGTAGTTACAGACAGTTGTGAGCTGCCATGTGGGTACTGGGAATTGAACCTGGGTCCTTTGGAAGAGCAGCCAGTGCCCTCAACCGCTGAGCCATCTCTCCAGCCCCTAAATTTGAAGTCTTATTGATGACATCATTATTTGAATATATTTCATATTGCATCTTATAGTTACCCACCTTTGTCAATATCCGTGGAGTTTTAAGTCCTATCTACAAATTGGAGCATTTAGTGCCTCTGATATTTTCCTTTTATCAGTGATGCACAATTCCAAAAGTGGGGCCTCAGGAAATGACTCAGTGGGTACAGTGCTTGCTGTGCACACATAAGGACCTTGGTTCATATCCCTAGCTGCCATGAAAAAGTCAGCCATGCAACACGCATCTGCAACCCCAGCACTGGGAGGCAGAGACAGGCATGTCCCAGAGGCTCACTGGCCACCCAGTATAGGCAGTAGGAAGCTCCAGGTTCAGCAAGAGGCTGTGTCTCAAAAAACTGAGGTAAAGAGTGAGAGAGGAAGACATCTAATACTGACCTCTGGCTTCCACATGACATACATGGGCAAGTACACCCGAAAACAAACATGCACACAAACAAATATGTGTGTGTGTGTACAACACACATAGAAATGTACAAACATAAAAACCCACAATTCCAAGGGTGAGCCCAGCAGAAGGCATATACCTGTAATCCTGGCATTTGGGAGGCAGTGGCAAGAGGATTATGCTGAGTTTAAGGGTGCTTTGTCTACATGGAGAGTGCCTGGCCTGCTGTGGTTCCATAGTGAGACTCTATTTCAATAATAATAATAAAAATAAATGATAATAATTCTAAGGCTAGTAGAGCTTACAAATCTCTCATGATGTTTTCATTGGTATGCAAATCCTCTGGAAATAAAGATAAAGGAAAATTGAGACCAGAGGTATTTATAAAAGCCTGGGAAGGAAGAGGAGAAGGAGAAAGAATGGTAAATGAACACAAGCACGCAGCTGGCTAAGAAGAATAACGTCAAGTGTTTTATAGTACAATAGGCAAACTATAGCTCATAATAATTAACTGGCTACTTCAAATTAGAAATTTGATGGATATGCCACTTACTACAAGCTGATTATTGCATATTATGTGTATTATAAAAATATTATACTTTATCTCAATATATGTACAATTAGATGTGAAATGGGGTGGCAAGTTGGTTCAGCTGGTAAAGGTGTTTGCCACCCAGCATGATGATGTGAGGTCAATCCTCAGGACCCTCATGGTGAAATAAGAGAACCAACTACAATGGGTTCTCATATAATCTCCACATGTACACGGTGGTGCTTACAGGCCCACATATATACACATGATAGATAGATAGATAGATAGATACATACATACATACATACATACATACATATATACATGCATACATACATGCATACATACATGGATACATACATGGATAGATAGACAGACAGACAGACAGATAAACAAATAAACGTTGGAGGGCGAAAAGTATGTATGATAGCAAAAACAGATACAAAGAGACTAACAAAAAGATTCTGCTTCTCTTAGGCAAACAGGGAGACTGGGTATTTTAAGAGTGGTAATTTGGAAATAGGAAAAAGCATTTCTGAAGAAGAAGAAGAATGTTTATACAAGAGACTGTGCTGGGTTCTTCTGTGAAGGCAATGAACTATCAGCCAACCTCACACATACCTTCCTTCATGGCAAGGGACGTGTCTAGTTTATCTAATGATGCTAAAAAAGAAGTCTGTATGTGTCCAGTAAGTATTTAACATTTGTTAAATTGCGGTGTAATTTTCCATTGCAAAATTGTCACCAATAAGCAAATGACTGCATACCACCTAATCATCCACTCACAGCAAATTCTTTCAAGTCATTCTATTAATGAGATCCAATTACATGCGATTTTATAAAAGAATTTTCAGATTGTATCATTGAACGAAAAGCATAGAATATTCTCACGTGAGTACTAAGTAAATAGATGTTGATGTCTTGATATGCTAAGCAGTGAAGAGTCTGTCTCCTCACGTCTACTTGGGGGCTTTCAGCACCTCTGTGTTCAGATGCCCATTTCTTTCCTTAAGATATGGGAGGTTTTCTTATACAATTTCACCAAACATTTGGTTTTGTCTTAGCTCCTTTTTCTGTTATGTGGATTCTTGGCTCTGGTCTCTTCTGCATATCCCAGAGCTCTTGGAAGGTTTGGTAATTCTCTCTCTCTCTGTATACATACATACATACATACATACATACATACATATATATATATATATATATATATATATATATATATATATATATATATATATATCACACAACATGAATTAGATGAACACAAAGGTTCCCCAGCCTTGCCCCTTGTGCACTTGTAACACATCTTCTGTGGGCCAGCCTTGCTTAGCCATCCTTGTCTACCCATAGTGCTCCTGGGTTCAAGTTGCCACTCCGTGGCCTTTTCAACCTCCCTCTCAGGTTTGTAATTCATATAGTACCATGATGAGGATGAGACAGGGCATCCCTGGCAATTGCCTCTGACCCAGGCTTGGAGTGGGCTCCACTGTATAGCTAAGCACCAGTTATCAGCTCCATTGCTTCTTACATTGGAAGATGTGGGAATCTAACCTCAGGTTGCTGGTTTTCTCTGCACTGCCTTTCTCCTTCTCCATACTTTCCAGCTTTCTTACGATCGATCCCCCTTTAATATGCTCCTGAGGTTCCTCCCATCTTCCTTAACAACAGAGTCTAACCTTCTGTATTATAATAACTCCTTTCCTTCACGGAGTCACAGAAAGGCAGCTTCTAATGTGCTCTCTTAATTATTTTTTTTAACCCAGACTCTGAGCACATTCCACTGCACTTCTTAGCACAGTTCCGTCAACAGATTTATGGTCTCTGGCACGTTGCTTTTGCAACAGATGAGGTCAAGCTTAAAAGCAGGGCATAGTTCCCATAAACTGCCTCTTCTTTGTAGCTTAACGTGGTGGTCCACCCCCATTATTTATCTGGTCCTTATTGCCAGCGCTAACAGTGGAGGCTGCATGGTTGTCTCCAGCTTCCTAATTTCCTCTACCTGCACTTTTATAATGCACCCCTGCACTGCTGATCTCCACCTCGGATCTGCCACACCCCAATGATGCAGTCACCAGTCCCCTCACTGCCCTTCTTCTCTTTTCCCACTGGATTATTTCACAGACATTGCTTTATCTCCAGCTCAGTCTGTACAGCTTCCCACCCCATCCAAGCCCCATTTCACACCCTCACAGTGAGTTTTACTAAGGGGTCCATTTCCTCCTTTGATGTAATTATTTTGACACATTTTGCTCTAAACAAAACAATTTCTAAAATTTCATATACCATGTTATGACTCACCGTATCTTTAACAGCAACACGGCCACACATCTCCGAAACTAATATAACAGATTATACATCTCAAGTATATTTTATTTATCTTTATTTTTTATTTGATTGTATTTTTTTTTCAACACAAGGTTTCTCCATATAACTAGCCCTGGGTGTCCTGCAACTCACTCTGTGGACCAGGCTGGCCTTGAACTCAGAGATCAGACTGCCTCTTCCACCGTCCAGCCTCAAGAATACTTTTTAAAAGCCAACGACTCCATCATCGGCAGAAACAAAACATAGTGGTGAAAAGCAAGCCTCTGAAAGTAGTTCATCTAATAATTGTCTTATATCAGGAATCCTTTAAATATCAGCTTTCCCACTTATGAAAGCAGGTAAGTAGTACTGTATTGATTCTCTGTGATAATTGTGTAAGATAACTAATGCTTGAGGATTCAAAGATGGTACCAAATAACTGTCCCCCCTTTTGTTTTCATATCACCATCAGCTCCCCACAAACCTTGTAAATCTCATCCTTGTCTTCACCAGTTCATTTATACTCACCTCTTAATTTTTAACATCCTTCACCTGCATTGATGTTAAATAAACTAATTTTATCATGTCAATTACACCAAGTTGATAGAAAAAATGCTTAATGTATATCCTTCGGCATACCATATTTTTATGTTATCCTTTTTACAGTAGGCCAAAAGAGTCCCCCTGTGTAAACTGGGCATGGCACTGCATACTATAATCCTAGCACTCACACAGGAGAACAGGAGAAGCTCACATTCTAATTAGCCATAGGTGGACCTTGTTGGGCTGACTGGGGGGTGGGGTTGAGGGAGGAAGAGAGAGAAAACAAGAGAGAGGATATCTCTTAAATTGTAGAATGCTGGACTCTACCCAAGCAATGAAAGCAGTGTGCTTCATTACAAGTTAGAGAGCTGCCTCATATCCATTCACACCAGTTGTTATGGTGATTGCCTTTGGGTACCACAGACACATTCCAGCTCAAGATCTATTTTTAATCGACTGTTTTGAGGATCTGCAGACACCTGTCTCATTTAGCAGCTAGAATATTTAAGCATTGAGATGCTTTTAAAATAGCAGATAAGCCAGCCATGATGACATATTTTAAGCCAGGAATTTTATTACTGAACACTAAGACTTCACTTATTTCAGTGATGTCTTCTTTGTAGTACTGTATCCAAACCCAAGAAAATACATCCCCACTCTAAACAAAATCAGATGGAGGAAAATGTGGATTTGTCTAAGAAGTGAAAAGAAAAAAATCTCTTGCACTTTTATTGCTGCTCCATAAATTATGAAAAAAAAAAGGCACATGTTGCATACCCACAGTCCAAATATTCAAGAGGTTGAGGCAGAAGAATGGTGATTTCAAGGTCAACTAGGGCTCTAGAGCCAGATCCTGTCTCAAGAAAAAGGGTGGATCCAGGCAGGAAGAAGGACAAAGAAGTGAGGATGATAAGAGCACATACATTTAGAGTGCCTTATATGTATACATGAAAATGTCAAAATTCATGAACAGTTTATGCTACCGAAATTTTCCACATTTTTTTGTTTGTTTCCTGAAACAAATTCTTACTCTGTGGCCCAGGCTGGCCTGCAACTCACTCTGAAGCCCAGCTCTTCTGCAACTTGAGTCAGGTTATCCATCTTCACCTCTCAAGTGCTGGAATTATAGATATAACCAACCCAATCCGAGGAGAGGAGACGAGAGGGAGAGAGGGGAGGGAGGAGATGAGAGGGGAGAGAGAGGAGGGAGAGTGAGAGGAGAGAGAGAGGAGAGAGGGGAGAGAGGGGAGAGGAGAGAGGAGAGAGAGAGAGAGAGAGAGAGAGAGAGAGAGAGAACATTCCTCATACTTAAAAAACTGGATTCCATCTCTTATTATTTTCAAGACTATGCTGTTAATTTAAATCACCCAAATGCAAACTATGGCACCAGCAAAGGACAATATGTGCAGTAAACTTCGAACCCCTACCCAGATCTATCCAATGGACAGGACGTTCTTCACAGCTGAATGGAGAGTGGGGACTGACTTTCACACAAACTCTGGTGCCCCATATTTGACCACGTCCCCTGGATGGGGAGGCCTGGTAGCACTCAGAGGAAGGATACCAGGCTACCAAGAAGAGACTTGATACCCTATGAGCATATACAACGGGAGGAAGTCCCCCTCAGGAAGGGAGTAAGGGAAGAATGGGAGGGAGGGAGGAATGGGAAGATACAAGGGATGGGATAACAATTGAGATTTAATATGAATAAATTAATAAAATATATTTAAAAAATAAATAAATCACCCAAATGAATCAGTTTATATTTTGTACCTTCATTCTGATAGAAATTCAGTTCCTTTTTGCTTTGATTACATTGGTTTCTTTACTGCCCAATAGAACACTCCAAGTGTTTTTTAGTCTTGATTTTTTTCATATTCTTCAATTCATATTCTGGATTGATTTTAGTATGCCTCTTATAATTTGGCCTGGATTGAGACCTAATCCATCTCTTCAGTTTTTTTATGCATGTGTCTTTATGTGTGTGTCATCAGTGTGTGTACATGTGTGCATGGGAGCTTGCAGGTAAGCATACACATGTAAGATGTGCTTGTGGAGGTCAAAAATTGGTGTTGAGTTTCTTCTTCATCTTCTACCTGGAACTTGATGGTTAGGCTTGACTGTCTGGTCAGCAACCCCCAGGGATGCTCCTGTGTCTGCAACCCCATATCGGGATGCAGGTGTGAGCCACTGCACCTGGATTTTTATATGGATGCTGCCTCCAAACTTAGGTACTCATGTTTGCATGGTAAGCGCTTTACTGACTGAGCCACCTTCCCAGCCACTATCAGCCTTTTAATAACCCATCTGACTCTAAGAGGACTTGGCACTCAAACTTCTCCATCCTCTAGCAGATTTCTCTTGTCAAGGACTAGATGACGAAAACGAGGTCTCGGAAGTCATGAAATAGATGCCTAAGACACAGAAAGCCCAAGGTACACAGTATTCTACAGTGGTGGAGTGGTGACAATGGCAGAGAGGTGGGAGATGAGTTTACTGAGCTCTGGGAAGTGACACGGTTACCTGCAAGAGGCTGAGTAGGGAAGAGACTAACTGAATCAACTTTGTTTGAAGCTTCAGTACGTGGGAATCACACATAGGGACCTAGGTTGGGGCTCTTTGGGTTTTGAGACAGGGTCTCACTATGTAGTCAAGGCTGGCCTAGAACTGGACATCCTCCTGCCTCCACATCCCATGTGCTGGGGTTACAGGTACACCCTCAGCATAGTTCACTGTAGTTGTTGAAAACATTGTTTTATTGCAGGGTTTGTGTAGTACAGAGGATCTTTTAAAAATGAAATAATACATCGTGGATTTATTACACAAATGCCTTATTATGAATCCTCCATGTGACATAAAAAAATGAATTAGTTTTTCAGAGTGAAGACAGAATTGTTAGCTGGATGACAACGCTATGAATAATTCAGTAGGAGAGAGGAATTTCAGTGCTTGGCTTAGCAGCGACACATTCACAAAGGCAGGAGAAATGTATCTGTTGTCTGTAAATTTCTCAGGTTCTACTAAAGAAAACCTAGCCACCAGACGGTATGAACATTTAGCACTTTATTCCTAAATAATGACTTAAGAATTCAGTGACAGCTTATTAAATAATTTGCATTCACTAGCTGAATATAGCCATGCTATAGTTTTTTTAAGCTATCTTCCTTACTATTAAATGGAATGCAGGTGCTTGCATAATGATCACATAATATAAGCAAGCCCGGAAATTTAGTAGTTAATACTACATCTTTCAACATTTTGAATTCTGTTGTATGTGAACAGGTTCCATGTTGTGCAAAAGCTTTAAAAACTTGGTTATTTTATTCTCCCAAAACTGGTTATTCAGGCCAGGCGTGGTGGCTCATGCTTTTAATCCCAGCACTCGGGAGGCAGAGACAGGGTGATTGCTGTGAGTTTGAGGCCCACCTGGTCTACAAAGTGATTCCAGGACAGCCAAGGCTACAAAGAGAAACCCTGTCTTGAAAAAACAAAACAAAACAAACAAACAAACAAAAAACCTGGTTACTCAACCCTGACACTGCTTCTAAGTGTGAATGCCTCACACACAGAATGTGGGAATTACAAGTAGGAAGCCTTTAGGCTGTACCTGGGAACTACAGAAACAAAACCAGAAAATAATCAGTAAGTTCAAGCATGCTTGTTAACACTGGCCTTCCAGAAATTTCTAACTTCTTGTTGCATTTCTCAGTGTCACAAAGATTATGCTTGTTATGTGAGTGTTCATCTTTATCCAGTTTATAACTTCAAGCTGAACATGACTCCAAGGACCCTCAGTTATTGGCCATATGCAGCCTTCGCTCATCCACAGCTTACCTGTCTCTGATGCTCGAATCAGCCAGCCAGCCCTCGTCTATGATGAGCCTACGTTCTGATGACTCTCATCAGAATAATGAAGACAGCTGTTGGGCTCTGAGTTGGAAGCGGTTGCCTTATGCATACAAATCAGGGTTCCTTAACTTACATTTCTTTCCTTCCTTATCTGTATTCATTTAGCAGCCGAGGAAACTGCACTCTAGCATCGAAATAATTTGCCATTTTCTCTGCAGAACTGTAAAATTAGCATAAATCAGCTGATAATTAAGGACAGTGGTAATGAATGTCCTGAGGCAAACTCATTGAGTCACTACATTTCTTGCACATTTAGTAACTGCTTTCCTTTTTGAAGGTCAAATAGAGATGGACGTAAATGGATGATATAACTTGGATGAAATGTGTAAGAATGTAAAGCAGGTGTAAAAGATGCCAGTCCTAGCTATATGGTATAAATATAAGCATCAGCCAAAGGATGAATGCTCTGCCCCCAGGACCAACCAAGAGAGATGTGAGGCCGACTGCTCCCTGGAGATGGGTCAGCATCTGAGTGGCAGCTGGTAGAAAAAGGTCACAGTGAGATAGATGCACCATGAGTAAGTGAGATAGAGGCAAGGGAGCATCTCGGTGACATCAGAGGTGGTCGGAGTGGGATGCGCTTGCACAGACTTACTAGTCAGAATGGGGTCAGTGTTGTAGTGAAAGCCTGTAGTTCCAGCATTTGGGAGTCTGAGACAGGAGGATGGTGAGGTTGAGACTAGTCTGGGCTGTGTGGCAAAATCTTATTTCAGAAAAAAAAAAAATAATGAAGAAGAGGAAAAGCTCCTCTGAGAAGGTACATGATGCACTACAGAAATCGCCTACGTCTGAATTTTGTTCTACAGTGAGATCCAGGTCTTTTTTGTATTGGTTAAATTTCTGCCATGTCTTATAGCTGAGCAAAGTGAATATTCTCACAATGTCAACGTTTTCTCCAAATGCTTAAGCATTAGTAAATTGGAAGCATTTGCAAAACAAACACACAGAAAAAAATATTAATGTAGCAATGATTTGCAGCCTTGCTCATCACTTAACATATTCCGTGTATAACTTTGGGTTATAATTACTAGTTCTATATTTAAATTCTCATCAAGTATGAAATAATTATACTCAACCCAAATAAATACCTATTTCACAGAAACGATTCACAGTTACAATTTGTGATGTTAAATACAAATTTAATTTCAGATTTTCATTAAAATTTCCCCATACGTCCTACCACCCAAAGAGTAATAACTACCACAGAACCACAGTGCTCTACTCCTGAGCTACAGCACAGCCTTGCTAAGCCCATCCAGGCCTTGAACTTGCTCTGAAGACAAAAAGTGCCAGACTAAGAACTAACTACATAAATATCTTCAATATTTGTTTACTTTATAACCTTAGCATATTGCAATTTGCAGGGAAACAACTTAGAGAGATCTTTTAGTTTAAGCCTCCTTATGGTACACGTGAGAACGTCAGTCTTGGTTTCTGTATGTGTTTCTTGAGGCTTTTCTTTGGTCATCTAATTCTGTTTATTTGTTTTATTATAATTACTGGTTCTATACTGTGAGATCCAGACTCTATGCCTGCTTCTGACTTGGAGCATTATACAGGAAATCAAGTGCCTCCCTTGTCTCACTTATTTATTTGTTTCATTCTATTCCAGTCTGTTTGTTTTTATTTTCTCTTAGATTTCCACTTGTATTCTAATGAGAGAAAAAGAAAGTGTGGGGTGGGTAGGTGGGTAAGTAGGGAGGACATGGGAGGAATTCAGGGGAGGGCAAGCCATAATCAGAATATATTGTATAAGAAAGTATATTTTCAATAAAGAAATTAAAATTAAAAATTTAAAAAGGCCGGGCGTGGTGGCACACGCCTTTAATCCCAGCACTCGGGAGGCAGAGGCAGGCGATCGCTGTGAGTTCGAGGCCAGCCTGGTCTACAAAGTGAGTCCAGGATGGCCAAGGCTACACAGAGAAACCCTGTCTCGAAACCCCCCCCAATAAATAAATAAATAAATAAATAAATAAATAAATAAATAAAAATTTAGAAAGTATCATTTTCACTCCAGACCTAGATGAGAATTGCTATGGTTTTTAGCCCTTATTACAGTGAACAACGGGATTAAACATGTTTTATTGTTGATAGCCTTCTAAATTTTATTTTTAAAACTATAATTACAAAAACTATATAAAAACTATAATTGCCTAATACTATAAAAAATTCAGACTTTAAAATGAAATTTTTTTATCTTACATCTGAACTACAAAATGGTTTAGAAATAATAGCTTGAACTGTCTGCTTTGATATTATTAAATATATATTTAGTTCACCATTTAAGTTTTGACAAAGATAAAAACATAAGTAATGGTGGAATATTTGGTTAACCTAAGAATTAGTTATGTATGAATGTGAGTGCAATTTTTTCAAAGAATGTTCC
This sequence comes from Acomys russatus, assembly GCF_903995435.1. Classification (NCBI taxonomy): domain Eukaryota; kingdom Metazoa; phylum Chordata; class Mammalia; order Rodentia; family Muridae; genus Acomys; species Acomys russatus. Next base: position 44,696,125 of record NC_067156.1, read on the forward strand.
ATAGAGTAATACAAAAATAATAAAAGGTGCTTTTTACATAGAAAAAATAAACATACAATATTTAGGAGCTCATAACTCTATACAAGAAACAATTAGAGAAACTAGAATGCAAAAGTCAGATATTTATTTTTATTTATAAAATAGTCCAAATTATTTTTTTGTTGTTTGCTTTTTGCTTCTTCTAGACAGGGTCTCACTATGTAGCCCTGGCTGTCATAGAACTCACTATGTAGACTAGGCTGGTCTGTAACGCACAGTGATCCTCCTGCCTCTGCTTTCTGACTGCTGGGACTGAGGTGTACATATCCATGCTCCACATCCAAATTAATTTTTAATCAGATTTTTTTTCTATCAATGTTAGTATCTTTTCATTCCTCTTTAAAATTTTCTTTGGAGCACAAATTTCTTTTGCCATGGCTGGATCCAGTTTGCATTTTTCCTCTTGAACTGAGATAAAGCAAATAGGTAAGGTCTACATGTGAAAACCTATGGCAGGCAAGCACTTACCAATATGTTTTGCATCCTTAAGAGTATTTCCATGGCTGGGCAGAGTGCTATATATGCACAATGCTATATACATACATGCATGAACATATATGTGTGTGTATACATGTACATGTACATGTATGTATGTATATATTATATATATGGACAGCCAAAGCTACATAGTGAGATAAAAACATTGTTTATATTTCTACTGAAATTTTACATGCTCAGGCCAGCCGCTCAAATTCCACACTGAAGTGTGGTCAAATACCTCTCCTGGATCTTTATTTTTGAGTATGCCTAATGAGAATGAATTAACTTTATTTTCCATCCCATTAGCCCCTTATTGGATGAAACATGGTTGATGACGGACATGTAGCTAGCAGGGGCAACATGTTCCTTTCACATGCAAGTTCAGAGGTAATAATTACTAACTGCCTCTCAGATCCCATTATCCGGAGCTGAGCTACAGGGCCCTACTCAGCTGCTGGGGATGGTAGGAAGCGCAGCCTTGAACTGGGGCAGCTGGCTATCTTAGTAATCAAATCAGCTGTGCCTTCGTCAGTCTCGGCTGGATCCTCAGCCCAGCTAACATCGTTCATAGTTCTCAGCTACTCGATAATACAATATGCAAATAAAAAATGGACTGGGGCCTAGGACAGAAAGGCCTCTAAGCACCAGGTGACAACAATTTTTACAAAAAGGCATGTTTTTTTGTATAAGCTAAAAGTGAAAAAAAGAAAGGTTAGCACAAATAGGTTTCACTACAGGCAAGTTTTTAATACTCAGAAGTGATTTTTTTTTTTTTTTTTGGAGTGGCTCTGTGGGCTCTTGCAATCCTATGAAGTGTTACACTAAAGAGGGCCCTGTCGCAAACCCAGCTTTGTTTGGGAATTCTAAAATGCGGCCAGCTTTTATCCTGCCAGAACATTTCAAGGTGATTCACAAAAGATGTACAATCCCTTACCAACTGCAATACAATCTGCAGTCTGAGATAAGGCTGGGGAGCAGAAGGAGATGCGTGAGTCACTACAACTATTGGCTTCTATTTTTGATAAGAGTGTGAGAGAACTGCCGGCCGCTTCCTATGTGGATAGACACAAAGAACGTAGGTGCGGCTCAGTGTACACGAGGCGCTATTTTCACATGTTTGCCTTTTAAACTGTTCATTCACTGAATCTGTTTTTAAAATCATGTAGCTGAAGATTTAGATAATAAAATATGATTCTATTTTTGCTAAAATTCATTCCTGAGTTGGCATCCTCTAAACTCCCATGTACATGTATCTTACAAAGCGTGAGTTAAAGCCCTGTAAGTGAATAGTACCCATCCACCCCAGCCCCTTCTGCAGTGGTAGAAATCGACCCAGGGCCTTGTGGTACATACTAGGCAAGTGCTCTTCCCCTGAGCAATATTCTCAGCCCCTCTTTCAATATTTTTTAATGCATTTTCCCCTGTCCAGGAGGCCAGAACACGTAGTCATATAAGTTCTAATGTGTTTAATTTTCTGGGTTTTGCATAGTAGTCAAAGGAAAAAAAATTTTTTTTCAGAAATGTAGTCTGGACCACCAGTATTTTTTTCTACCACAAATTCTTCAGGCTCTGCCTCTTCAACTTTTTTACTCTTTCCGTTCTGTTTCTTTCCCGTTTTTTTGTAATGTAGTTTTATTGGAGGCCATTTTTTTTTTTTTTTTTTTTTAAATCAAAGATTTGAAGAGTTCACTGCTCAGATGCTCAGGACCGACTGCAGATCCTGCAGAGTCTCCCAGTCGGTTGAGTGCTTCAGCTCAGCTACATCCAAGGGGAAGAGGCACGGGCAGCTCAGCCAGGGTGGAGAGGATGGCAGTAGGACTTACTTTTTTTTTGTTATTGTTTTATTTTATGTAATTGGTGTTCTGCCTCCATGTATGTCTGTGTGTGGGGTGTCAGATCCCCTGGAACTGTAGTTACAGATAGTTGTGATCTGTTATGTGAGTGCTGGGATTTGAACCTGGGTCCTTTGGAAGAGCAGCCAGTGCTCTTAAACACTGAGCCATCCTCCTGACTTTGCCTCCCGAGGACTTGGATCACAGTGGTGTCAGCTTATACAGGCTGCATTAACACTATTACGTGCACTGCTAATTAAACCTCCACTGCAGTCTACAAGATAGAGGAAAATTTCCCTCAGTTTAAAAAATAAGGTAAAAAAAATAAAAATAAAAAATAAGGTAGCTGGATCCCAAGGCGATGAAGAATTGCTTTATGTCAAATGGGCAGATGGTAGCTGATAGAAGATGCCAGCATAGGTAGCTACATTCTAGCACCTATGCTCTCATTCACTGTACTACCCCATCCTCGTGTAGCCATGGTTACAGAAACATAACACCCCAAGGCTGAAGCTACATCAGAACCACATGTAAATTCTCTCATCTAGCTGAATGGCATTTGTGTTCCTGCTTTCTTTTCTCATAGCTAGCTTCTTCTCCCATATATATGCAAGCAGGAGGAAGCCAATTGGACCCTCTCTTCTAGACAAAACTTTTTCATGTACAAATGGACAGTAGCCCTGAACCACTAGACCCTGTTCAGGGTAAATTAAATAGGCTGAGGTCCTGGCTAGCTCTTTGAACGCAGAAAGTATGAATGTGGAAGCAGATTGCGGCAGCCCTTTCCTATCACATGAACCTTGTAATAGAGAGAGGTGGTGTGCAGAGAAAGGTGTGTACAGAAAAGCGAAGGGGGGGTGGGGGTATGTTCTTGGGCTGCTGGAGTAAGCAAGCAATTAGCTGGCCTCAGAGTTCACTCCCTCCTTGCACTCTGCTGTCTTCAAGGCAGGACTTTGTAGTTCTTTCCTCCAAATGGAAAAGCCTAACAAGCATGGTGTGGTTCCAGCTCTACCCTCACTACTTGGGAGGCGGAGGTAGACTTGCAGTGAGTTTCAGGCCACTTTGGGTTAGAGTGAGACCTTGTCTCAAAAAAATGAAAAAGGAGCGCAGTGGTCCTTGCCTGTAATCCCAGCACTTGGGGAGACAGAGGCAGGTGGATGTCTCTGAGTTCAAGTCCAGCCTGGTCTACAAAGCAATTCCAGGACAGCCAAGGCTGCACAGAGAAACCCTGTGTGGAAAAACCAAACACCAAACTGACGAAAACAAGAAATATTTAAAAGGAAATAAAAAGGAAAAAAACAAAAACAAAACAAACAAAACCCACAAAGCTTAATATTCTATTGCTTGGATATGATCTGTATTTTTTTTTTAATTTGGCAAAAGGAAGGGTCATATCAAGGCTTAGATCACAAGAAGCATCATACATTGTGTTAACTTTCCAATACTGGACTAAACTAGTGTAGGTAATCTACCAAAAAGGATTTAGCAGGCCATTAGTGGTTTGCCTATTGTTTGTCGGGGTGGGAGTGGGGCTGTGGTGAATCCTGAGGTGGTAAAAGAGCTAAGTAGTCATCTTATGGTACCTGGAAAGGAAGGGGGGAGGGAGGGAGGGAAGGAGGAGGGAGGGAGAGGTGGAAAGCAAGGGAGGGAGGGAAGGAAGGAGGGAGGGAAGAGAATGAGAAAGAAAGGGAGGGAGGGAGAAGGAAAGAGAGAAAGAAGGAGGGAAGGAGGGAGGAAGAGAGAGAAGAGAAGGAGGAGAAGGAAGAGAGGGAAGGAAGAAGGAAAAAGGGGAAGAGGGGAACAGAGGGAAGGAGGGAGGGAGGGGAAGAAAGCAAGTGAACAAGCATCCTGGGGACCTAATCTTCAACACAGAGGCCTTGGGGTGACTCTATCCCACATGTACACTTTTTCTCTTTGACTCATCCACTCTCTAAGGTCAGGCTTGCTTGGCATAAACAGAATAGCTATGGCCCCAGGAAAAGCTATCCTAACAAGCCAATCCTAGCTGACCTACCTGTTGGCCAAAACCGACTGGAAAGCCCAGCTGAGATCATCCAAGCCCAGCCTAAAGAAACAAAACTGCCCGTCCCAGCCATAGACTTGTGTAAAATAGCAAACTGCTGTGATTACAAGGGTGAGTACAAGGTTAAGTAGCAGTCAGCCAACTGATGCAGGTCCCTGAAATGTTCCCATGAATATTTCCAAAAGCCTGAATCCACTTAAAAACACCCATGCAGGTTGTCTGTCCTGTAACACATCTTCTATTTGCCTCGTGGCTCCTTAGTTTGCTTTCTGGTATGCGCAACCTGAAGACTTCTATGTGACCAGAGTCTGAAAATAACAAAGAGACAACAGTATTACCCTTACTCAGGGTCCCCTAAGAAGAAGCCAGATCTTAGGTGTGGGGGCTCTAGGGTAACTAGCAAGGGGGGGTGCGGGGGCTATTGAGGAGAAAACTAATGAAGTACTTAATTTGGAGGAAACTAATTCAAGGATTTGGTTACAAAATAATATTATGGAGAAGATAGTAGCTCATGGAAAGCAAATGAGTGATACTCATGGGCTGGGCTTCGCAGGCCCGTACCTGCCTCTGTAATGGTAGAGACACTACTGCTTTCTGCTTCGGATCCACTGATGATGAGCCACCCAATCAGGCATGGAACTTTGACAACACAGTTACATCAGCAAATGTCATCCTTTCTCTCTGAGACAGTGAGAAACCAGAAGCTACCTGTCGCTCGTGCCTTCTAAAACCTTGCAGGGTCTGATTAACAGCCCCAACCAGAGAGGCCTGCTGGCAAAGAAGTCTGAAACAGGAAACTTGTAAACTTTCAGCCATCTAAGAATTAACAGAGCAAAGGACAGGAGCGAGTGGCTCACACAAGGAGTGAAGGGCTAAGGAAGCTGGGCCACCTCTGTTTATGAAGCCTTGAAGGATTAGACAGAGGGTGAGTTAATAGTTCTTTGTATCAACTGCAGACAAGAAAGCCCACTCTGAGAGGTGCTGACATACAGTGTACTATAGCAAAGAAGGGAAATCTAAAAATGACAAATGGACTCTTCTCTCATTCCAGTTAAAGAGAACTCAGAGATTAAACTCACCCAGAGAACTAAAAGGATGTAACTTTTTTTTTTTAAACCAGAGTATTTGAATGAACATCACATAGCCCACAGGATGGTGGAGTTAGTTGCAAGCTGCCTTACAGAGCCAGGTACACTGATGTGTGAATTAAGCCCCCTACTACCACCATCAAAGCTTTGGTACCTAAACCTTCAACATGCTGGTGATGGGGTTTCTGCTTCTGTCATCTTGGTTGTGACATTGATGGACGTATAGCCAGTATTTGATTGCATTCCTATTGTAACAACTTAAAATGTAAATATACCTAAAGTATGAGAAGAAAAGTCCCCCTTTGCCATCTGCTCTGTAGCCAAGACCCTTCTTAAAGGAAGCTAAATCCAGAGCTGGGACAGCAGATCTGAGAAGCTTGAACCGCGGCTTGTATTAAAGCTTAACCAACTGGAACCTGGATGGAGAAGGTCCCAACTTGCCTCACTGATGAGTTTAATATTTTCATGAACTGAAACAATGGCTTATATTTTCATGTTGCATCTAATGGGCATATTTTTACTGAAGATTACTCTTATGATCTGAAATAGTCCATTTAAAACAGCGGTTCTCAACCTTCCTAGTGCTGCCACCCTTTCATACAGTCTTTCATGTTGCGGTGACACCAAAACCATACAATTATTTTATTGCTACTTCCTAACTGTAATTTTGCTACTGTTGTGGACTGTAATGTGAATATATGATATACAGGATGTCTGAAATGCAGCCCCTGTGAAAGGTTCATTCAACCCAACATGTGGGAGTCGGTTCCTTCTTAGCACAAGGTAGTGAGATAGTGAGCCGCACACCTAGAGTGTTCTAGAGCAAAGAACTCTACCACAGAGAAGGCTACTATGTAGGTTAGTTCAGGGTTCTTTCTGAATGGCAAGTGCTGTTGCATTTGAGGGGAATGTCTGGTTTGCGTGTTGACTTAAGCTCTCCTTGTCCTAAAGATGCCACTTGTCCTCATGAAATACAGGATGTGTTTGCTGGCAGGAGCCTGGAATGGAGACCTGAGAAGCTGAAAGGGCTATTTTCTTTGGAGTCATGGCACTTGACAATCCTTCCTGGAGACCCATGAGATCCTTGGCAACTTTATCAGCCCAGTTAAAATTTATAAAAATATATACAAGAATAAAAGGGCACACTCCAAATCATACATGGGTTATTTTCAAGTGCTAGGAGTCAGTGTTTATAGTGACTCTGACTCTGTCCCTTTGGGTCTGTGTGTTTTCTGATTGTTCTGTGCTCACATGTATATGTCACATACCTTTCTTCATAATTAAAATTCACCCTAGGGCCAGGGGTGTGGCTTAGTAGTACAGTGCTTACCTCATATGCACAAGATTCAATTCAGGGTTTGATCTCTAGTGTTTCAAGTTAGTGAATTGATTAATTGATTAACAGACTGATTGATTACCCTGAAGGAGAAAGATGAAGATCCTGGATTTCATTTCTCTCAAGGTCAACATCTGCTTGCATTGGATCCCATGATTGTTTTCAGGGTGTGTGTAAATATCCCTTGTTTCCTATGATCTCATGAATTTCAACATAATTTGCATTCACTGACAGTCTGAGTATATCTGGAGCACCGACATCTGGGCATGTGCTGGTCATTGATTCACAGTGCCTAGTTGTCACTGCTGGTACTTGGCTTCACTCTGCTTAGGGATAAAAGGATAGAGCTGTGACCTAAAAAGCTTCTAGGCAAAGACACCTGCAGGCCCTGATGTGGTCGCCTGGTGGGTCCTGTTTGTGGTAGTCACCAGCCCTCCCAGTTTCTGGAGCTCACAGAACATTCCAGAAAGAAGAAAGCACCTATGTCTGCCATTTGCTTTGAAAGAAAATATTTACAGGATATTAATTTGGAAGCTCACTTAAGTACATTTGGGGTTTCCAAACATCTAGATTTACAAAAACAGTTTTGATTTTAGATATATTGTTAGGTCATTTGTGTCAAATATAAAATAAAGTTATAATCCCTTGGAAATACATTTCTAGTAAAATAATGAAAGTCTGAGAGAATTTGTATTTATTTCAAGTTGACTATGATTCTTCTTTACAAATACTGATGTCCTATTCTTGAATGCTGGAAGTGTTTTTCTTATAACTGTAGAATTTATTATGTGAGAAACAGGATTTTACATTTAAGTAAGTCTAGATGAGAGCAGCTGACAAATTTTAAATCTTTGTCTCATCACAGAATTTTCTTAATCTTACTTAAGGCTTTGATAATATTTAGTAGTTCTATACAATACGGTCAGCCCTGAACACATACACACAAGTAACATTATATGGATTCATCAGGATATGTGTGTGTGTACAAATATATATATATATATATATATATATATATATATATATATATATATATATATGAAAAAAGAGACTATGAACCTTGAAGGAGAGCAGGAAGAGGTATATAGGAGGATGTAAAGCAGTGGATCTCAACCTTTCTAGTGCTATGACTCTTTAATAAAGTTCCTCATGTTGTGACCCCAACCATAAAATTATTTCATTGCTACTTCATAACTGTAATTTTGTTACTGTTATGAATCACTGCAAATATCTGATAAGAAGGATATTTAATAGGCAACCCCTGTGAAAGGGTCATTTGATCCCCCAAAAAGTCACAAGCCACAGGTTGAGAACCACTGGCTGAGAGGAAGAAAAGGGAAGGGGTAAATGTTGTAAGTAAAATACCATCTCTCAGGGTATTGTGACGAATGACTTTAATCTCAACAATCAGGAGGCAGAAGCAGGCAGATCCCTGTGAGACTGGCCTGGTTCACATAGTGAGTTCCATAACAGCCAAGGCTATGTGGAGAGACTGTGTCTCAAACAAACAAACAAACAAAGCAAGCAAACAAACAACTATAACCTCAAAACATAAACCAAAAAGTTACATTACACATAACAGGACACCATGCAAACACTTTGCAAAAGGGCTTTTGACATCAGATGCTTTTCCAGCTGATTCTCCTGATACACTTTTGGAATGTGGTATCTCCTGTGCAGATATACACCACAAACACATGGGAAGAAATCGCAGGCCAACATCAAGTAAAATTAATTCAGTCTTAGAAATATTATCAGGGAAAGACCAAAAATATTTTAAAATATTTCTTTCTTTTTATTTTATATGCATGTTTTTTTGCCTGCATGTACGTAAGTGTGCCACATACATGACTGGTACTCAGAAAATGATTGGGTCCCCTGGAACTAGAGTTAAAGGTGGTTGTAAGCCTTCCTGCGGGTGCTGGGAACTGAATCTCCGTCTTCTGCAAAGGCAGCCAATGTTCCTAGCTGTTCATCCATCTCCCTAGCCTTGGGAATTTCCTTTCAGTGCTTTAATTATGTTAATTTATTGAAATATATATATATTCTTCAATTGTAAATGGATGTGATGCAAAATGAACTCAATGATATTTTTGCAAACTTTCTGTCTCTATTTGCTTGGTTTAGGCATTTCTTCTTTGATCTTTTGCTTGTCTATTTTGTTTTCCCCTTTTTAGTGTGCTTTATATTTTTGTTTGTTTAAGAGAGAGAAAAAGTGCAGAGTTGAGGAGGTGGGGAGGTGGAGATGTGGGGAGGTGGGGAGGATCTGGAAGAGATGGAAAGCATGATCAGAATATACTGTATAAAACTTTTTCAATTAAAATTTAAAAGGGCAAAAAAAGAAAGTTTTTTTTAAGAAGATGGATCTGATGAACAGATGACACAAATATGATGGTATTTGCAGGGTATCCTTCCATCTTCTTTTCTCTTTCTGAACTTCCTCGTCCTACCATTTACACGGCAGATGGGGTCATAGACCATCATCAGTCTCTATGTCAAAGTGGATCTTAACAGTTCTAAAAATCTGGAATACCGAGTGGGTGGAGAGATGAGAAGGGACTGGGATAGACTTAGTTTTCCTCAGATTTGGCTCAAACTGACAAGTGAACTAGCATGCTGGATGTGGCTGGGTTTCCATTCCTTCAGGAAGGCTGTCGGGAGCAAAGGGAACTGTGGATGAGCAGGGCACAGGGGCATGCACACAGGACTCAGGAGAGGGTCACCAACTGTCTTCACGTGCAGGCTCCTGAAGATGCGTTCCTGCATTTCAACAACCCCTCCTCCTCCCTGCACCCTTTCCTTCTTCCTCCTCTTCCACTTTTTCCTCCTCTTCCTCTTCTTCTTTTTCTTCTTGCACTTCTTCTTAAGCTCAGTAAGGTTTCTGTTGCTGGAAAAGAAACAGAAGTTGAAGCCAATACACAAGCAATGTAGTTACACCCCTGAAAAAATAAGCCGAGGGGCCTGGGAAAGACTTAAGTACACAGTCATTCACAAGCAGAGGAAAACCAGAAATGTCCTGCACATTCAGCATTATATGACCAGTGTAAACCATGTTGTAGGGACATAGTGAATAAACTTATATGTGTGAGTAATGTATGTAAGTGAAAAAAGTTAGGGAAATTTATGTCCAATTATGATCCCATTCATGTTTTGAATTGTACATTGGCACTCAGAAATAATGACAATGTCTGAACAACAAACGTCAGTAAAAACTTTCCCTGAGTGACAGAACTGGAAAGCGTTTATTTCCTCATTTAAAAAAGTATTTCTGTAAGGAACCTGCACTTCTTTTACATTCAAAAACAAGGAAGTTCTACTCAATATGAAAATGAAGATAATGAGCATAATATTTGTTGGTACAGAAGTTAAGTAATCAAATATGCAAAACTAAAATATGTAAAAGGTAAACAGGAGAGACTTCGGTAGCAGCTTAATATCAATTAAAGCCAGACTATTATATTCATGAGAATGTGAGACAAGAAAAAATGTCTCTTGAAAATGATTTACAATTTGACTGTCACAATATATTATGTGGCTAAACGAGAGGCTTATATCTAACTAAATAAACACCATGTGGTTTGTCCGCCTCACTCACTCACTGCGGGCAGACAGTCACTATCTCACATCTCACTCGTGACAGTGACTTTTTGATCTAAAATGTAAATCCTACAGATAATACATCTACCCTGCAGGGAAGGTGTGTACTAAAATCTGAGCACAGTGTGACAAACTGCCACTTGTTTAAAAGCAGAAACTGGAGAAGACTGGAGAGATTCAACAGAAAGGTAGAAAATAATTAGATGGCACAAGGAAAACATTTTTTCTTCAAGTACAGATTATCTAAACTATGACTCGTTCAAATAGAAAAAAAAAAAAACCAAATGAAACTCCCTCCCTTCCTCCCCACCCCCCACCCCACCACCCCCACCCCCGGCTACCTGCTTGGCATCTTACCCTTTCTAACCTACTTTATACCAAACAACTTCAATCACAAGATAAGATTGGCAGTATTTCAGAAATGCTTTTCGACAGTACAAAACCTTTTTTTGGAAACTGGGATTAGCTTGCCACAAATACGGGTATGTAAAAGTAGGCACTCGGCTATGCAATATTTATTCAAGTGGAATTCTTCCAATATTTTCTGAAAGAGAGGTGCTCTTCAGTGATGCAACGTCTTAGAGAAAGCGCATAAGAGTGCTCATCTTTTTTTTTTTTAATTAGTGCTTTAAGCATTAAAAATTCATCAACGCGAGATGCTAAGATAAATATCAGATTTTCTAAAGTTTCTTTAGAAATAGATGAGCTCTAACTTCTCTCCCTCGGCACACACCTAGCAAACGTGTTACTTGGCAGGAGTGCCGGACTCCCTCTGCCTTAGTCTGTACTGTGAGTTTTATACAGCTGAGTCCTCCTCTTGCCTGTCTACTGTTTCCCACCTACAGCTTCTTTAGTCTAGCCTCTGGATCAACCTGGACCCGAATCCCTTGCTCTCTCTCCTTCATTCACCTTTCATTCCACATTGCCCTCAACTTTCTGCCCACCCAGTAGCTTCCTTTTCTTTTCATCTTGATTCTGGAGTCTTACCATTCCCTGAAATTCAGTCAATAGCACACTGGTCATCTCTAAAATGTTTTAGAAAACTCATGTACTCTCAAGATTTTGACTTTCACTTGAGTATCTTAGCTACAACTGCCAAATTTACCATTAGGCTATGGCCTCGTCTAGGATAAAAGCTTGCGCCTTTAAGCTTTCTTCATTGTTCAGTTATTAAATTGTATCAATTCTTTTAGAGTTGGCCTTTTAAATTTCTCTTTGTCTTAGTCATCGTGCCATTGCCATGAAGAGGCTTAGTCCATTATCATCCCTGCATGGAGCACAGCAGCACACAGGCAGACACGGTGCTGAAGAAGTAGCAGAGAGCTCTATACCTGGATCCACAGGCCGGGGGGGGGGGGGCAGGGGGAGAGAGAGAGAGAGAGACAGAGACAGAGAGAGAGAGAGAGAGACAGAGACAGAGAGAGAGAGAGAGAGACAGACAGAGAGAGAGGGGGGGGGAGAGGGAGAGAGAGACAGAGAGACAGACACAGAGACAGACACAGAGACACAGAGACAGAGGGTGGGGCATGGGCTTCTGAAACTCAAAGGCCATCCCCAGTGACATACTTTCTTCAATGAGGCCACACCTCCTAATCCTTCTAATCCCTTCAAACAGTTCCACTCCCTGGTGACTCAGTTTTCAAATTTATGATTGTATAAGGGCCATTCTTATTCAAACAACACTCTTCCTTTTTCTTTGCAATTAACATCCTTACACTTTTATGCAGAGTCTTTTATATACCTGTTTTTCCCTACATTTGTTTGACATTGAATCTCTCAAAAGAATTAAAACAATAGATTGCATATTGGTGGTTTCTTAAGCAGTAATCCCAAAAGGTATGATTGATATTCTGAAGGATGTAAAAGCGGACGAGTTGAAAGGTATCTTCTGAAGTTGGCTGTAGTCACTGGTACTTGGTCTTACCAGGATTCTATAACAAAGCTTATGAAAGACTCACCTAGAAGATGAAAAGGGTAAAAATCAATCTATAAGTTCCTGTTCTACTGTTGTATAACTTTATCTGGAGGGCTATGAGTGAACATAAATTCCTGCCAGATAGTTCACCATGACCTTGTTATTCTCCTCCCTCCATCTCTTCTTGAGTAGGTGAGACCACAGGCACATGTAATCCAGGGCTGATTCTGGGGTGACTTCTAATCTAAAAGGCACGTTCTGCACTTTGTTCCTAAATATCTACCTTATGTCTTGTTTCTATGATAGGATTCTAAATCGGTGGCTTTCAATTATTCAGCTTTATTAAAATACTAGAATATGGGGCTGGAGAATTAGCTCAGCAGTCAAGAGCACTTGTTCTTGCAAAGGATCCAGCTTCAGTTCCCAGCTAGCAACCATCTGTATTTCCATTTCCAGGAAATCTGATGCCCTCTTCTGATCTTTGAGGACACCAGGTACTCCTGTAGTGCCCATACATGCATGCATATGGAATATTCATATACATAAAATAATAAAAAGAAATAAATCTAAAAATTTTTTTGTCAGATATGGTGACACACACCTTGAATCCCAGCACTCGGGAGGCAGAGGCAGGTAGAAATCTGAGTACAAGGCCAGCCCGGTCTACAGAGTGAGTTTTATACAGAGAAACCCTATCTCAAAACAAAAGCAAAACAAAACAAAATGCTAGAATAGGTTAGTCCATTGGTCACATTCAGTTTCCTCTCGGTGATAAAAGAATACATCTTCCACCTCTGGTTTCTCCATAAATGGATTGATTTCAGAGACTGTATTCCATATGTCCATCTTTCTGGAGTATTACAACAGTCAGCACCATTCTTCTTCAATCTGCAAATACTTCCTGCCCACTGTTAGTAAAGATTAAACTTGCACTTGTTTTTCTCATGCTAGATAATGTTCCTGTTTCCTTAAGAGAATAGAAGATCCTCCAGAACATCTGGCCAGGCTGGCAATGATATTAATTATGTATTAGTCCTCTTATTCAACTACATGAAGATCATACAGATGATTTTAAACTCTTTTCCCCTGGCTGTCCTGGAACTTGCTCTGTAGACAAGGCTGGCCTTGAATTCACAGAGCACTGCCAATTCCTCTGCACTGCCAATTTTCAACTCTTTACACCTAGATCAAGGTCAAATTTCTTCAGTAACTTAGGTTGATCCTCCTTGTGTTTACTTATATTTATAACTTAGATGAGTATCTTTTGCACTCTATTTTCTGTTCTATCCACGTGAGTTCAAAGACTTCAAAAATTCTAAGTTGGCATGGTGGGGCACGCCCTTCATCCCAGCACTTGGGAGTTGGATCTGTGAGTTCCAGGCCAGCCAGGGTGACGCAGAGAAACTATGTCTTGAAAAACAAACAAACAAAACCCAAAAATTCCTATCAAGTATCGATCAGATGAAAACACCCAAGTTGGGGCTGGAGAGATGGCTCAGTGGTTAAGAGCACCAACTACTCTTCCAGAGGTCCAGAGTTCAATTCCCAACAACCACATGGTAGCTCACAACCATCTATAATATGATCTGATGTGCACTATATACATAATAAATAAACAAACAAAAAAACACCCAAGTTATGCTTATGGCCTACATGCAAATAATGTTTATTTTTAGAATATTCTAAAAGTGAGACAGAGAAAACAAATTCACTTTCTTTATCCCTAAGTTAAAATAAAATATCAGGAAAAAAGGTGTCAAGTTCATTATAGTTTTTCATATATTAAGATAAAGTTAACAGAAAATGTGTTATTTTGGCCATAAATAAATGTCTGTAATATTTTTAAAGCATTTAGGACAAAAATTAGAGAATCTGTTTATACAACAAATATCCATTAAACATTCTGTGTGAAAAGGCACTAAAAGACTTTGTTCATCGCTTTTCAGGAAATGGGTTGTTTTCCTATGTGTTTTGTCTTTGTATTCTTTTGTTTTTTGAGACACCGTCTCTCTATATCGCCCTGGCTGTTCTGGACCTCACTATTTAGACCAGGCTGGCCTCAAACTCACAGAACTCTGTCCCTGTCCTTCAAGTGCTGGGATTAAAGGCATTTGTCAGCACACCTGACTAGTTATACATCATTGAGAACATTCTGCAGAGCAAACAGAAAGCTTTGAAAACAGAAAAGCCAACCTTTCTTGGCTCTGGCTCAGAGAAAATGTTTTCCCGGGGACAGGTTAGGATTGAAACTTTACTCTTTACCTACCTAGCACCCCTTTTTCAGTCATCATGTCATCATGTTATACAACTGTTTTGGGAGGGCTTGGGGGGTCATTCACCAGCTTCCTTAAAACCAAACCAAAACAGATTATTTGAGGAACTCCTGTTCCCATTTTCTTCTAGGAGGTGAATCATGTAGAATATATGATCATGGTTTTATTTTATTGAGTTTTTTTTTTTCCATAAGAAGATGCTCACCAGTCTCAAATAGTTACTGTGGTCACATGGTGATACATTCCAATGTCTCACTGGAGATGGGACTCAGTGGTCCAGGTGAGAGAGGTCCTCATTCACGCCTGCATTGGAAGTCAGACATGAGGCATAGAACTTGGGGTACATGTGGTGGAAAAGCATCAGATCCTCTGCACTTCTCTGTTTCTACTTTCCAAAGAGCAGGATCACAGCAATTGAGTTATGATTTCAGTTGGCTTAATCTTGGGTTCTATAGTCAGACATAAACTAGAACTGGTCACTTCAAGGGTTTTGTTTTGTTTTGTTTCCTGATAATCTGGGCACAAGGAACAAGAACAAAAAGAAAATACTAACTAGTTAACTTAAAGTCACCTTTCTGTATTGATAAGGATTCGAACGAAGAACTTGTAGCCTTGGTGTGGTGGTGCACACCTTTAATCCCAGCACTGGGAGGCAGAGGCAAGCTAATCTCTAGGAGTTCAAGGTCAGCCTGGTATACAGGAGTTCCAGACTGGCCAAGGTTATACAGTAAGAATTTATCTAACAAACAACAACAACAAAAGAAGCAAGCAAACAAATGTAACTGGACATGGTATACACCTTTAATTCCAGCACTTGGGTGGCAGAGGCAATAGGATCTTTGTGAGTTCAAGGCCAGCCTGGTCTACATAGTAAAACTATGTCTCAGAAAACAAACAAAGGAGCAACAGCACAAAAAAAAAAAAATGTGGCTGTGCCAGTTGAAAATGGTCTCTTTTGGGGAAATTTGACTGCTGGCTTCTCTACTCCCGATTTCTCTGAAGGCCAAATATACTGCTTAGTTTCAGCTTGGTGGAATTTTGGAGGGAGTGATTCCATTGGACTTTTAGCCTCATGGTCTGGGATCTACGTGAAAAGCCTAGCACAAAGCAATGGCCTTCTGTGAATTTACCACTGTCAACCAAAGCCTTCAAGAGTGGTTCATCATGTCCATGAGTCATTGTCCATATGACAGGTGACAAAACTGATAACATTCAAATTAAGTAATTACTAAAAGTAATAATCAAAAACAAAACAAAAAAGAAGTGTGTTATTTGGGGGGAGGTGTCTCCAGAAAATGTTGGTTTTTTTTTTTACTAGTAATTTATATACCAAATACGAGCAAATAGCCTATTATCTTAACATGGAATTTCACCCATTTTGTTTGTAGTTTAAATGGAAATTTATCAGAAAGAATACTCTTTCATCATCCTTATCCTTATACCTTTGGGGAAGAGATGAAAATATTTCCTGCTTTCAAAGAGTGGAGATTCGGCCAGGCATGGTGGCACACACCTTTAATCCCAGCACTGGAAGGCAGAGGCAGGCAGATCACTGAGTTCAAGGCCAGCCTGGTCTACAAAGCGAGTCCAGGACAGCCAAGACTACACAGAGAAACCCTGTCTCGAAAAAACAAACAAAACAAAACAAAACAAAACAAAACAAAAAAACAAAGAGTAGAGATTGGTCTCGGGTTTGTAAAAGTAAGTTTTTTCTGTCGGATAAGGAAAAAAAAACTGAAAAAAAAAATCAAATTGCAAATGATTTTTATAACAATTTTAATATGCAACCAAGTCTTTGTCTTACTAAAGACAAAAACAGCTTGTGAGATGACTGAGAGAGAATTAATAGGTCTGAAGGGCGAGGACTGTTTGAATAGGAATTGCCCTCAAGCACTGATGGATTTGGGGCCAAGTGACAAGCTTTGGGAAACTGATTGGATTTTGAGGACTCTGACCTTTCAGTAGAGTAATTCTTTGATTGATTGTGATATGACAACATTGTTGACAGTAAACAGGTCATAGGGCCACCTTGAAGGAAGTAGGTCACTAGGCTGTGTGTCCTTCGGCTAGACCTTGCCTTAGTGCCTTGCTGCTTCTCTGCTTCAAGAGAAGATGCTTCAATGCCACATGTCCCTACAATCACGATGTTGAGCCCAAACGCATGGGTCTGAGCGACCACAGATCGATCCCTCCGCAACCACAAGGAAAGCAAATCTTTCCTCTCCCTAAGCTGATATCTGTCACAGCAACACAAAGACTAATGAATAAAGAGGGAATAGAAGGAGACATCATTACTGAAATAAGGAAGACAGAGAAGCAGGTTGGGGTGCCAAAAAAGCAAGGGTTCCGTGTGGCTGCCTGGAAACAGCAGAATTCAGTATTAACCCGAGTACAAGTGTCGGCCTACTTTAGCCAGGGACCTCATTCTTTGCAGAATCCCAGGAGAAAGTGTTACTGGGCTTTGGAGGCCTGGGTACTTCATTCTCGCAAGTCCATGACATCTTTCTAGATCAAGCCCGCAAGCACTCAGATTGAGCACATGGGTCACTCAGCTGTCACACCTCTGCCTGACTTCTCACCTTGTAAATATTTGGCTTTGTCCCAGAGACTGAAAGGACCAGTTGTTCAAGTTCAGAGGATAGAGTTTTCACACTAGTCATTTAAGGAGAAATAAGTTGCTTAGGGATAAAAATAGTCACGAAACTAAGGCTAATCACCAGGTTCTTTAAGAGCACAACTGATATATGCTAATCAGCGTCAGTGGTTTATCAAATACTGAAAACGGTTCCCATGTTTTAAGTAACATAATCCCAAACTTGACACAGGCTACCTGTTCAATATATGTTTGACATTATGAAACATGGAGTTAGCCGTCATAGTTATCTGAATCCTACAGTTAAGCACTGTGATCATTCAATCTAACTGACTCCTTAACCCTTCATTTATCTTGGCACTTTAAAAAAAATTAATGTTTCCTGTTCTGAATTACCCAGGTAATTACAGTTGTATTCCTAGGATGTTCTCTTTTTGTCATAAATGATATTTTAATTTGGATTGGCACTCTCTTCAATAACATTGTAGGGTTTCTAGGAGACAGAGAAAAAGACAATGTTAAGGAAAGGTTCTAGGGCTGGGACAGATTTGTGTGGCTCCGTGAGTAAAGTGTTGAATGCACAAGCATGAAGATTTGAGTTTGGATCCACAGAACCCAAGTCATAGCTAGGCATAGTAGTGCACTGATGGCCTTAGAGTTGGAATAGAGACAGGAGGATGCTGGAAATGCATTCCCCAACCCAGCCAACCTAGCCAAAATGACAAAGTATAGGTCCAGGAGAGACCTTGCCTCATAAAAATACAGCAGAGAGTGACAAAGACATCTGACATGGATCTCTGGGCTTTATATGTACACAAACATGTGCACCTGAACACACGCATACAGACCAACCCTCCAACACACACACACACACACACACACACACACACACACACACACACACCTTGTACTATAATAGCTGCCAATAAATCAGAAACAAATTCCACATCCATAAATACAGAATTTAAAAGTGATCCCTATTCTCATGTATGTAGACAGAATTCTAGGCCTCTATTGTGAAATGATTTAATCAGTTTAAGATTTGACTAGCATTAAAATAATCTAATCATTTATTTCATTGGAAACTGAGATCACTTATGATAAATATTTCTCAAGGTCGTCAAACTAGTTTCTTCTCTTTCATTTTGCCAGCTGGTTGGCAAGCCAGCAGGATTCTGGCTGGTTTTTAGTCAGGTCTGTAGAAAGATCCATGAGATGCTCTCAGCTCTAGGATTCACTTCCTTGGTGGTCCCACTAATTATGAATTTAGTAGTCTTCAGGGAATGATATTAAATGTTTTCTTCTTTGGGCAAATTAGTTTCAGCACTCAAAATGGAATGATAGTTCCATACCAAATGTCTGACTGAAGTATTTTTTTAAGTGATCTTCATGGGTTAAGGACATAGCATGTCAACTCCTTGCCTAGCATGTATGAGGCTGTAGCTTCAGTACTCTACAACAGAAAAAAAAAAAAAAAACCTCTGGCATTTTTGTAAGAGACATATGGTGTGTAACTTTAGCAATTAGTAAATAATTTTAATGCATTTATACCTCTTGCATAATTATCTAGCAATTACTACTTCAAAATAGAAAGAATATCGCATTGTTTGTACTCCTTCTCAGTCATACAGCTGAGATAATTTTTCATCACAAGTAATTGTTTTCTCAAACATAGTCAATCAATCTGGGTATTCTGGCTCATACATCCAATCTCATTCCTTCAGCAGATGAAACAGGAGGATTTGCTACAAGTTCAAGGCCTGTATTAGGTACATAATGAGTTCAAGGCAAGGCCTGAGCTACAGAATGAAACCTTGATTATCTGAAAAAAAAAAAAATCAACCAAACAATCAACAACAAACCCTACAAAATACATCAGACATTTATCTGGTCCATTTAGGCAGAAGATATCATAGGTAGTTTATATACTGCATGGAATTAAATAATACAGCCTTATTTCCAAGCTATGTAAGTCAGTTTGAACCTCTGTTACAAAGTACCCCAAACTAGGTAGCTAATAAAAAAATACAAAATTATTTCTCAAAGCTCTGGATGTTGGAAGTCCAAGATTAGGGTGTCAACATGATGAGGAGTCTCTGTCTCTCTCTATCTCTGTCTCTGTGTCTCTCTGCCTCTCTCTGTCTCTCTCTGTCTCTGTCTCTCCGTCTTTCTCTGTCTATCTGTATCTCTCTCTATTTATTACGTATACAGTGTTATGCCTGCATGTATGCTAGAAGAGGGTATCAGATCTCATAGATGGTTGTAAGCCACCATGTGGTTGCTGGGATTGAACTCAGAACCTTTGGAAGAACAGCCAGTGCTCTTAATCTCTGAACCATCTCTCCAGCCCAGTGAGAGGTCTCTTATTTGTTACAGACACTTCTTAAGTCTTTACATGGTGGAATGAGCTCTAGCTAGATTTCTGGTCTCCTTGTGAGATCATTAATCCTTCCATGAAGAAGTTACCTCCCAAAGGCTCAACTTTGAAACACCAATACTAAAAATAAAAGTTTCAACATATGAATTGTGCAAAGACATAAGCGTGCAATCAGTCCATGAATCTTCCAACTCATTTCTACCCCATTAAAATTTTACTCATTCTGTTCCTCTACAGAGACATGAAAAAGACCCAACACTATTAAACAGCACAAAACATGATGTGTGCTGGCAAGATGCATTTTTCCCACTGACCCTTAGTGCCCCACTGAATGCCAAGCATTTATAAATAAATGACTTGTGCTGAAGGAAGTGCTAATGCCAATATAGAACTCTCTGTTTCTTCTCTAAGAGTCAAGAAGTCAAACGAAGTAAGAGGATGTTAAGTGAAAAACAACCAGCCAACTCTTGAATCTTACCCCAAAATGTCACTCACACGAAGCCAGACAGAAACTAGGAACAATAAGAATAAATCTTAGCAGATGTTAATTTTCTTGAGTTGCTCAAATTATTTAATACAACTACTAATCTGTGATAGATGCGTTTGGGTAAGTTAGATTGAGACTCTACTTCAACATGACCAAAGGATGACTCAGCAGAGATTCAGAAGAGATTATCCAGTAGGAGGCAGACTGGCGGAGATCTGCGTGTTGGTCAATGTAGAACAAAAACCTCACCATAATTTCTCATCTGTCACTAGTGTCAAATGAAGAAGGATGGATGTTCAAATATAAAATTAAAAAAAAAAAGCAGTTATCTGTGGGGTGTTGTGCTCAGAGCACTGCTGGATGACGTTAGTTACCCTCACAGCTGCCCATGCATTTTCTCATGCTACTCCAGATAGATTCAACTACAGACATTTGAGATTCAACAGATGCAGAAAAACTTCTTTTCAGACTCCCCCTCCCCTTTATCTAACTGGAGGCAGAAACTCGGGGAAGTAAGGCTGCCATGAATCTTGTTGGAGGGAATTTTACTGGCCAGAAGGCAGAAAAGACCACTGACATTTGTAAAACCAAACACTATGCTAAATCTGGTCTCTCTTTTGTCCCCTTTGGCTATTTACTTGCTCTTCTCAAAGTAATCTTTCCTCTCCCTCCTTCTTCTATCATGGTATGTGTATAGATCTCTACCTTTAGCTATCTAGAGACTCATATTTCTCCTCTGTTATGTGTACAAATCTCCATCTTTATTCTTCCTCTGTGTTCCTACACAGGAAAACAAATAAGTGTAACCTTGGGGCTAAGGGGAAAGCTGTCAGTAAAGAGTGAATAAAGTCTTACAAGCAGATGGACCTGAATTCAGAGCCCCACCTCACCAGGAAAAGTGGTAACTGGCTGTAATCCAGGTGCTAAACAAGTGGTTCCTTCTTGACTTCTTTGAACTCATTGACAAGCCAAGCTAGTCAAATTACATTAGTAGCTAATTAACTCATTAGTTAATTAATTAACTCTTATATAGTGAACCTGAGGGTGGAGAAAAAAAATTTTCCTCCCTATGAGGTAAGTGATCTCATCTCCATTATAGGCATAAGGAAAGTTGGGCACAAATTCAGGAAACTTGCCTAGCTCACTGAAGAGTAAGGATTCAAATGTAAGGCTATGCTGCCCACACTACATCACAGTACTTCAATAAGTTGTTCATACTGATTCTAGAGGCTGCAGTAGACCAAGCCAATTGTCAGATAAGTCAGATATGTCAAGATTTGTTTCTTGCAGTGCTGGGGATGAACCAGGGACCAGGGTGATGGGCGGCCACTCTTCTACCAAGCTGCACATCACCTCCAGCCTCAAACTTCAGACCATTTTTCTCTTTTAATTTTTTTGAGATGGGATCTCTCTATGTCGTCCTGGCTGTCTGAAACTCATAGAGATCCACCTGCCTCTGCCTCCTGAGAGCTGAAATTAAAGGTGTACACCAGCCACCATGCCCAGACCAAACTTCAGACTGTAAAGGTAATTCTTATAGAGCTGGGGATGTGACTCAGCCATAGGCTGTCTCAGTTCTGAGTGCTTTGGTGCATACTAGGGAGGAACGCTATTTGTTTGGGTGACTGCAAAATTCATCCAAACTATTTAGCTAGAAAAGCAAAGATAAATGAAGCATTTCTCTTTATTTCACTTCCTTCACAAACCTGTTTCTAAGGTTGATATGCGTTCTCATTGGGGAAAAAAATTACACATAGTTGAAAATCTGACTCAAGATGAAGGAATCCAGCATGAGTAAGATTCACAGTTTGTCACAAGTCAGTGATGAGGAAGCTTAGCTGTTGATACGTAAGAGACAGACGAAACTGAGACCAGCACCTCCTTGTACCCCTAGGCATAAGCAGCCTGGGCGTGCCTGCGCTTAGCAGAGCTGAGGGAAGAAACCAGCCAGGGTCTTGCAGAATCAGCTGCAACAAAGAAGAGGATTAAAGGAAGAAGGTCCTGGGGGTAGAAAATGAGCCACAGGTTCAAAGTTCAATCTTGGCCCGTGAAGCTCTAGAGGAGCATCATAGAGCTGACTGTGGAAGAAGCCAGGATATGTGAGACCTCCGATGTCCGCATGTGTGTGTATTTATAAACACTGGGAATTACTTTGTTTTTAAAAGTCCACAAAATAGGGCTGGGGGTACAGGACATTGGTAGAGCACCTGTCTAATATAAATGAAAACCCTAGGTTCCATCTGCAACACTAAAAAAGAAAGTGAAAAAAAATATCCACAAAAGATATACATACTTCCAAGTGGTAAATATAAATATCGATTTGTTGCTGTTAATTTAATGGTATGGCCTAAACAAATGTTTATTATTAGGCATATAATTATTATGGCAGTATTATTTGCCAGCTTTCTCAATCAATAAAAACACAGACACATTATACATTTTAGAATAACCTGGCAGATATTAACTCCTAAGCTACCTTCCTTTATATCTTAGCCTCTATACCATGCCATCTGCTTCTAATAATTTCTATTTGGGCTACTTCCCATCCATAATCCCAAAATACTTGCTAAGGTTGTTCATCTGAGCCATTTCTTTCTTTATGGAACTTCAGAGTTCCTCCTCTGGGCCCTGGTGGCTCTTTCTTATCCCATGGTGGTTCTCCTTCTTCCTCCTCCGGAATCTATCTGCTTCTCCTTCCCAAGATCCTCTCTGTCCCGAAAATCCCTCAAACCTTCACCACATCTATCTTCCTCCCACCTTGCCCAGGTATTGGCTTTCTTTATTAGTCAAACAGGGAGGCCAGGTTAAAGAGCAACACTTGAGGTACATGACAGTCGGCAGTAAGAATCTCAGGGTCAAGCAATTAACAAATACAAACCATCAGGCTGTACTCCAACATCTATTTGAATATGTATAGTTTTTTAAAAATGGAGAGATACTGTACTGTTTAGTTTTCTGTCAACTTGACACAGGGCAGAGGTCATCTAGGAAGAGGAACTTCACTTAAGAAAATGCCTCCATTAGAGTGTAGATTGTGTAGATTGATGTTGTAGGGCCCAGCCCATTGTGGGCAGTGCCATTCTCAGGCAGGTGGACCTTCGTTGTATAAGAAAGCCAGCTGAGGAAGCCACAGGGAGCAGGCCAATAGGCACCATTCTTCCATGGCCTCTGCTTTAGTTCCTGCCTCCAGGTTTCTGCTTGAGTGCCTGCTATGGGCTATAAAGATGAAAAAAGTCCCTTTCTCCCTAAGTTGCTTTTGATTGTGGTGTTTCTGCCAGCAACAGAGAGTAAGCGAGACACATATCAAGGAGACAAAGACCACCCAAATGAGAATAATCAGAAGCTAAACATAATTTCCCTGGGATTATCATACAAGGGAATCAGACACCATTATTTATACTTGACAGAGGCTCAAAAGCAAGCAGCAGAGGGTTCCATGTTAGGGGGGTTTACAGTAAAAGAAGGAAAGTTTCAGTATGCTCCAGTTAGAAACTGTTTGCTTGAGAAGCTGAGGGCAATAGACTAACCAGAAGTGGGACTTCCCTTGTGATTGGATGGGATCCATATTTGGCTTTCTCATGTTGGGCCTGAGTTTGAAGCTAACAATCATCAACTGATGGCTGGCACTTCTAGATTTATGATCGATTGTTCGGGGCCACTCATTTAGTTTACCAGGCTGGTTGCTACAGAAGCTGTGCCAGAATTCTATTTGTGAGGTCTGTGCCTTGTCCATTAGTGGAGAAGAATTTTAATCCAGCAACATGACTGTTCTGGCAAGGGATCACATCTAAAGACCCAGGTCTGTGTGATCTGGCTGGAACACAGACACTCCCTTGGTACAGTACACACCTTTAATCCCTCTGGCTGGAATTTAGTGCATACCTTTAATCCCAAACAACAAAATCTAATTGAGGGACAAAATGATGAATCAGAGAAAGATTTGACAGAATGACTCCGAGATAGGATACGCACAACTCTCATGAGAATAGACAGGAAAAAGAAGCTACTTAAGAGCAGTGCAAAGAGAGAGCAAGAGTTTGTGGAGACAGTAAAATAGAGTTCAAGAGTACAGTACAATTTGGTGTAGTTCAGTGCAGGTCGATGTAGCTCAGCTTAGTGCAGTTGAGTTTGTAGAATTCAGAGGCAGTTTTTCTCAAGCAAAGCAATTCAATGAGAAGCTTTAAAGAATCCAGTTTGAATCAGTCATCTTGGAGAGGAGTTTTGAGTCAGAACAGCTGAGTTGAACCAGCCAGCCGAGTTCAGAAAAAACTAGAAAGGGTGAATTTATTCAGCAGTGAGTCTCAGGGGCCAAAAACATTTTAGGTCTAGGTTAGCAGGCAGAAACTGGAAGCTGAAGCCTTTAAGGTCCAGACTTGCAGAAGATTAAATTGAATGGAGGCTAGAAGCTTCCAGGCCTAGGCCTAAGGATAGTTAGAAATGCTTTGGGCTCAGACCAACTCATGTATGTGTAAAGTCCAGGTATGGCTCTCATCTCACCATGCACCAAAGTGATCTTAGAGGTTACTAATGACAAGGAAGGTATACAGTCAGCAAGGCTAAATTCAGTATTTTTCATTCCTAATGTTTACTTATATAACTTTGTGAGATTCTGAACTGTATGGCAGAGAAATGGTAGTTGCCTTTTCTATAGTCAATATAGTCATCTCCTTATTTTACAGTGAGAGACACTAAGGCACCAAGAAGGCGACTTTCCAGGCATCACTGATAAACAGCAAGCAGACCTGAGTTCCAAGAATACTTGATCCTAGTCACTGCTGCTCAGCCTGCTGTGCTATGGCCTACAATGAAAAAGAGGATGCCATTTGGACCGCACAAAACATTGAGCAGAAGTCATGCCAGCCTATTATAGTATCAGGATTATCTTCTGGTAAGATAGAGTACAGAAACGGCTGCAGCCCTGGGCAAACTTATTTACCCAAAGTTACCTGGAAGTTCTGCATGAAGGACTGTGAGTCAGAGCTTTTGAATTTCCCACAGGGGAGCTTTGGGTTTTGAAAGAGAACCTTTCTTCTCTAACTCTCTCTCTCTCTCTCTCTCTCTCTCTCTCTCTCTCTCTCTCTCTCTCTCTCTCTCTCTCTCTCTCTGTGTGTGTGTGTGTGTGTGTGTGTGTGTGTGTGTGTGTGTGTACGCGCGCATTGCTGGAACCTCATGAATGTTAGGGATGTACTGTCACTGAGCTTCATATCCTGACCACAAGGCACAGATTATGGAGGCAGTTACAACTAATGACAAAGTGAGAGAGTGGGGAACCTCAGTGCATGTTTTCAGGGTATCATCCATCACCCATATTGCTGGTGACATGCTCTTTTCAGTGTCAAATCCAGGAGATACTAAAAAAAGCCATTTCGTGGGTAGTTGAAGAAGCTATAAACAGACTGACTCTTCATTCCTTCATGCAAGTAGCCTAATTTATTTACCTTGCAGATTAAGAGCTTCTAAAAGTATTCTATTTGACTACTGACTACGGCCTACAGAGCACAGAACAGTGGGGCTATTCTCTTTTATTTTTAAACATCTTTAACTGGAGATTAAATGGCTTTGTGGTGATGTTTGGTTGTTCTTGAGACTGGGTCTTCTGTGCTTAGTGCAAGCTGATCTGGATCTCAGCGTCCTCTTGAGCAGGAGAAATGCTGGGATTGCAGGTGTGCAAACCCACACAATGCTAAATTTGACATTTTTATTTGAAACTGCTAAGTTGTTGGTGGTCACACACCGTGGTGTGCTCGCATCCATTTTAAAATGTGCTTGTTCTGTCACAGAGAAGGTGTCATTACATAACGTTATGCATATTTTGATGCTATGTAGGTATAGTCAGGGCTCAGAATAATCCCCTAAATATGGTAGTTTGGGGCACAGTGAGAATTTGTAGTAGAATCAAAATTGCTCTGTAGTCCCATTATCTGCATTAAGAGCAAACAGAAAAGAAACAAAATTGCTTTCCTTCCCACCTGAAATCCCATTTCCCATCTCCAGAAATCTTACTGTCTAGCTCCAATTGTTCCTATCTCAAGGCAAGGCCCCCATGGTCTAACTATAATTCCTATTTCAATATAATACCCGTGTCCCAGGTCCAGATTCCAATCCTTTCACAAACTTCTAGTTCCCCTCGGTCTTTTTTTTTTTCCCCAAAAAAATTGTTTAATTTATTCACTTTACATCCACATTGTAGCCCCCTCCCTGTCTCCTCCTGGTCCCCCTCCCTCTTCATCTCTTGCCCTTTTCCCTTAGTCCTCAGCAAAGAGAAGCTCTCCTCCCCTACCATCTGACCCCAGCCTATCAAGTCTCATCTGGACTGCCTGCATTCCCTTCCTCTCTGGCCCAGCAAGGCCTCCTCACCAAAGGGAAGTGGTCAATGAGTGGGCACCAGAGTCCATGTCAGAGGCAGCCTCTATTCTCCATATTATGAGACCTACAAGGAGACTGTGTTGCCTATTGACTACACCTGAACAGGGGTCTAGGTCCTGTCCATGCATGGTCCTTAGTTGGGTCCCCTCAGACTTTATTTACAATCCCTCAAAACCTCTCCATTCTCCAGTAAAAAAGATACACAAGTATTTGAATGATACTGGCTACTAGGAAATCACACTCCAGTGATTTTCCCCCTCTTATAAACAAATAAATATGCGCAGCCCCAAGGCGTGTTGGTGAGAGACAAGGAAGGAGTTAGAGTCCCTGGGAGGCAGACAGTTAGAGAGGGGCGGTGGCTAGGTCATAAAGATAGGTAGTGAACTTCCAAGATGGCTTCTACCTCACCCTCCTGACCTAAGAGAAAAGCCTGGAAGGTTCCAGCAAAGGCCCTGTGGGCTTTTTCTCCTGCCTGTAGGGCCTCTGCTGATGGAATGGCTCAACAAATTCAAGGCCAGA
The DNA here is from genome assembly GCF_903995435.1 of Acomys russatus. Lineage (NCBI taxonomy): Eukaryota > Metazoa > Chordata > Mammalia > Rodentia > Muridae > Acomys > Acomys russatus. The sequence goes on from NC_067156.1 coordinate 44,723,050, forward strand.
TTAAAACCTGTGTACATAAGAGGTGTGGGCCAGCCAGCTAACCTGTCTCTCTTCCAAGTGACAAACCCTAAATTAGGGGGAGGAAAGGGCCTCCAAAGATTTTAAAAAACAAACAAACAAGAAACAACAAAACCAAAAACAACCCTCAAAAAGGGGCCAGCCTTAGACTTCCCGAGTGCCCCTCTGCATTAAGAAGGATCTTTTTTTTATCTCTGTGCTTACAGACACTAAGATGGTAAAAAGCATTAGTGGTGCCTGAGCATGTCAGTCCTTGAATTTCTCCTTTCTCTCTAAGCTGTAACCTGGCCTCAGATTTATAGACATCCCTCTGCCTCCTAAGTGCTAGCATTAGAGGTGTGAGCAACCACACCCAGCCACTCCTCCTACTTTTAAAAAAAATCTTGTTAAGCGTTTTTAGAAGAAAGGTTGCTGGGCACCATGGCTTGTAATCTCAGCACTTTAGGAGGCAGAGGCAGGCAGATCTCTGTGAGTTTGAGGCCAGCCTGGTCTACAAACTGAGTCCAGGACAGCCAGGGCTACACAGAGAAACCCTGTTTCAAAAAAAAAAAAAAAAAGAAAGAAAGAAAGAAAAGAAAAGAAAAAAAAAAATAAATTGTCAAAGTTTTTTGTTTTGTTTTGTTTTTGTTTTTTAAGATTCAGAGTTCAGGGAAATATACAGCACAGCAAAGCCCTCTGGCCAGGGATCTACAAAGAGAGCCAGTATTCTACATCCCATGGGCCAAACCTTGTCCCCAGACTGCCTTTGTGTGACCTGCCGGCTCAGAATGGCTTTTACATTTTCAAGGGATACAACAACAAAGATCAAAGATACGTACACAGGAGGTCTGTCAGTCTCTCTACAGGAAAGTGTCCTGCCTGCTGCCTGTCATCTAGTCACAAGCAATGAAGGTTCTGAAATTTTATCTTGCAAGCTAACAAGTTAGGCCACTGCAGTGGCTTGGGTCTGGCAGGAGACAGAAGACTCCGGGGTCAGAAAATAGGGACTAGTTTACAGCAATAGCGGCCCTCTGCCACAGTTACTTATATGGCATTCGCAAAGAGTGAGATGGAGGGAAGCAGGTGACAGACACCTGCTTGCACAGTAGGAAAGAAACCCTGAGCTCAGAATGCTGAAGCTTTCATAAAAGGCAGTCAATGCACCTGCTTCCTAGCAGCAGGGAGCTATTATCTCAGTCATCTGGGGCTCTTTGCTATACATTTAAGGAAAGGTAGTTTGCACTACCAGTCAATGCCTCTGTTTGTGAGACACAGAGAAACCCACAAGGACATGGAACAATGCAGCTGTCTTCGGTTTCTTTTCCTGCTGCCGTGATTAAAATGCCATGACATAAGCAACTCAAGGGAGGAAGTTTATTGCAGTTTGCAATGTAAGAGTTGCACTAGGGAAGCAGAACTAGCAGGAGCTTGAAACAGCTGCATGCATCCTGTCCACCATCCAGGACAGGAAAATGACGAGTGTGTGTGCTCGGCTGACAGTCTCCACCTTCGGAAGATGGATCTCTGTTGAGTTTGAAGCCAGCCTGGTCTACAGAGTCAGTCAGCTCCAGGACAGCCAAGGCTAAGAAACCCTGTCTCGAAAAACCAAAAAAGAAAAAGAAAGAAAGAAAGAAAGAAAGAGGTAATTATCATCTAATTTCTAGAAGCAGAACAAGCTAAGCACTTTTCTCGAAGCACTCTAGATGGAAGAGTGTCTGGAAAAATGAACACAGTTTTTAACCTTCAATACCTTTTGAAGCCTACAAACGGCATTTGGTTACATACTTAATGATTTGTTTTATTGAAAGCAGTAAACATTGTAACATAGATCATGTTTAGAGCTATGACAGAGAATGGTCTTTAGGATTCTCCTGTTCCAATATGAAAGGATCCTGTCGAATGCTCTCATGCTGCTACCAGTACAAGGCTGGAGAAGGCAGGTCACCTTTATGGCGACAGCCAACCATGTCTGAGCTATAATTTTCAGTTCCCACCCTGCAGAAACAAAGCTGCAGAAATGGTTTGATGTGTTATTAATTAATCTTACTTGGTCATTTGCAAACAGCTTTACAACATATAGGAAACAAGAACACAGTAATAAACTAAGAAAGACTTTCACAGTTGGCCTCTGACCTCTATGATCTCTTGGTGTTACTATTGAGATTTGTCCAGTTGTTCTGGTGAGTTAAATGTGAATTCATTTTTGGAGAACTGTGCAGGGGATAGGTTCACACGGACTGTTCCACACGGATTGTTTTTATATATTAAAATATCAACCCATTTAGACACCTAAATGTTTTGCTTAGACTATATTTCAAGCATTCTATAAAAATAACAACATAGGGTTTTTGTTTGTTTGTTTGTTTCAAAACAGAGTCTCAAAAGCCTGGCCCCACACTTGTTACTGGCCTCCTGCCTCTGTTTTTCAAGTGCTCGGATCACAGGGTTGTGCCACCACACCCAACCTTTATTACTGATTAAGGCAAATAGACCAAGGAAAAAGTCCAGATAAATCTGCTTAATTTCATTATAGCAAGTCATCCGTTGGTGGGTGAGTGACCATTTGTAGTCTGTGATACTGTGTCTTCAGTAAGATGAGGGCTGTTAGTGAAGGGGATCTAGGGTGACAGCATTCTTATGCTTCAGCGAATAGTGTTCTTTTGTAATAAAACTTTTCTACCTATTGGCCTTTCCAGTGCTTAAAGGAAGGGCACAGAAGTAATCTGAATGTTAAATATATTTTTGTTTTGACAACTCAGACTCACAACACTCAAGTAACCTCAGGGCTTCTTTCTAAGAATGCTCTCATAGACTTTGAAAAAGATGGGAGACTAACATAATTCAATTTCTGTCATTGTTCCACAACATGTGACAACTCATAAAATTTGCTTATAAGCAATTTGAATGTTATATAAAACCTGAGAAAAATAAAAAAGAAGCCGGCTGTGGTGGCACACGCCTTTAATCCCAGCACTTTGGAGGCAGAGGCAGGAGGATCGCTGGGAGTTTGAGGCTGGCCTAGTCTACTAAAGTGAATCTAGGCCAGGCAAGGAGTTTGAGGCTAGCCTAGTCTACTAAGTGAGTCTAGGACAGCCAAGGCTACACAGAGAAACCCTGTCTCAAAAAAACCAAATAAATAAATACACAAATAAATAATAAAAAAGAATATTAATATATACAAAAAAGTTACAAAGCAAAATGTAAAAAAATTAACTTTGAAATTATAAAAATGTTTGCCATTTAAAAAATTGATTTAAAAATTTAGTTTCTTTAATTTACCAGTTTTATAAGTCACTAAGAGAGAAAAATAGAACAGCACAGTGTTCTGAGAAGAAACAAGGAACATACAGTATAAATGCTTGCATAGCATGTCCTAGGATCATGATAGTAAAACTGAGAAAATGATTATCCTCTGGGAGTGAAGGAGAGGTTTGACCTTGAAGGAACACACTTATGGGCTTCAGAGCAACTAAAAATATTTTCAAGACTAGACAGTGATTTACATGGTGTTTATTTTATAACTTTAATCAAAATGTACATACATGTTCTAATCATTCCCCTGTCTATATATTATACATTTTATTAAAAATAATAGTCCCCTCCCAAAAAAAAATAGCCCTTGCCAGGTGTGGTGACTCATGCTTTAAATCCTAGCACTCAGGAGGCTGAGGCATGCAGATCTCTGTGAGTTTGAGGCCAGCCTGGTCTACAAGTGAGTCCAGGACACCCAGGGCTACACAGAGAAACCCTGTCTTTAAAAGTAAACAAACAAAAAAAGCCCAGTGTGGTGGTACACACACCTGTAACCTACACACCAGGGAGGCAAGACAGGACAATCCATTGTTCAAGGTTATCCTGAGCCAAACAGTGAAATCCTCTTGCAAAATATAAACAAAACCAAAATAAAATAGGACAGGGAATATGCTACCTTGGCAGCATATGTAAGGCCTGGGTTTTAGCCCCCTAGAGCACTAAAACAGCTCCCCCAATAAAGCCAAAACCAAACACAACACAATACAAAAGTTAAACAAAACAAAATAAAACGTGAACCAACCACTCAATGAACATCTTTTACCATTCATCACTAAATCAAAGCCTTGTAGACTAATATTCTGCAGTTCCAAGAAATACCTTACACTGGTGTACAGAGCCGTGCATAAGCTTTGTGGGAAGAATCCAAAAGCAAAGCATAGAGACGCTAAATATGGACCTGTGTCCCAACAGACACAGAGAAGGCATGCTCCAGTCCCAAGAAGAAGTGTTATATTTAGATTAGAAGATAGAATTTCTAATTCCTCTTTCAGCACTAGATTTTTAATATTCATTCCTAAATTAGATACAGGGCAATCTTTTTCAAGGGTATTACATTTCAAGATAAATTTATCTCATAAATTGCCAGGTTCTCTTATTAATCATACTAATATATTCTATCATGATGATTATCTTGAACACGGATCTGAAAACGTGTTTATAACTGTAAAGTGGAAGTGTGCAGCTAACACTTTACAATGTTTTGCCCTCATAAAATGTGGGTGAATAGTAACTTTTTATTCCTTCTCTTTTCTTAACCTAGAGGATCTGAGAGGTAAAGTGTATGAGCAAATGAATGTGGGGTATAATAAGCCTGTAATCTCAACTACTTAGGAGGCCCAAACCATCATAAATCCAAGGCCATCTGTGCTGTGTGAGAAGTTCAAGGCCAGCCTAGACAATAGGGAGGCCCTATCTTAAACTAAAAATAAACAAACAAATAAAGGACTTTGGCTTTAGCTAAGTGGGCAGAAGCATTCCTAGCTAGCACACCTGAGGCCACAGGTTCAACCCCTAGAACTCAAGAGGAGAGACATCTGGAGCAGCAGCTTAAGCCATCTGCGTACGGAGAAGTGCCTCTTAAATCATGAGCCTTCCGCAGAGGTATAAAGCACTGTATATAGAACTCCCGGTAGAAAAGGAGAGGGACAAGTCATTTAGAATTCCTACCCGTGACACACATGCACACATGCATGCCGCACCCTTCCCCCCACTGCACACATATATTTTACAAGCTATATGTTTTCACTTTACAGTTTTAAGCACATTTTTAGTTCCACCTTCATCATGACTATCATTTTGATAGTAAACATTTAATCATTAAGCAAATATCTCCTAACCCTTTAAAACAGGTTTATACTTACTGGCAGGACTCATCGTTAGGAAGGAATTCCAGAAATCTGTCTGTCGGCTTTGCTGGCCACGTGATTGCCAGGTAAGAAGCTTTAGTCCTGCCCAAGACTCTGTGTTCAACCTCAGATGCAGAATTGCTAACACAAAACAAACACCTCAAGAACAAAAATGAAAACTCCTTTCTCAACCTACTACATAAAGTGCTGAGACAGAGAGAGAGAGAGAGAGAGACAGACAGACAGACAGACAGACACAGAGAGAGAGAGACAGAGACAGAGAGACAGAGAGAGAGAGAGAGAGAGAGAGACAGGCAGACAGACAGAGACACAGACAGATAGACACACACACACACAGAGAAAGGCAGAGAGAGAGAAACACAGACAGACAGACAGACACAGACACACACACATACACACACACACACACAGAGAGAGAGAGAGAGAGAGAGAGAGAGAGAGAGAGAGAGAGAGAGAGAGATTATTCTCTATTCTCCAGTTCCTTTTTTCCAGATTGGAAAACAACAAATGAAGGTTTTCCTTTTTGGTTTGGTTTGGTTTGGTTTTTCAAGACAGAGTTTCTCTGTGTCACCCTACTGTCCTGGACTCACTTTGTAGACTAGGCTGGCCTCAAACTCACAGTGATCTACCTGCCTCTGCCTCCTGAGTGCTGACATTAAACTCTGAGATGAGAGTTTCCTGATGAAAAGGAGAGGCCAATCTGAGGACAATGAAAACATACACCTTTTCTAAGCATTGAAATCTGAGCTGAAACTAGGGTTACAGCCAAACATGAAAGTCTAAATACTCAAAATATGTCCCATGGATTGTTATATCATTGCCATGTACTAAGATAAAAATCACAACAATAATAACAATAATAAAAACAAACTTAATACATACATAACAATTTTTATTTATATGCTCTTGTGACTTATTTAATTTACATGATATTTTGACAGCAATGGATCCTTTAAGTATTCTATCAAAGGTAAGAATCACAGACAAACACCAAAACACTACTGAGCTCACCAACGACTGAAGGTTAACAACGTGATAAGCAAAAAACTATAGTGCAAGCAACAAACTAGAGAGAAAAAATTTATTTTAAGGTTTGTAGCCATCATACACAAAAATGGCAAAAGTAAGCCAGCTCTGTTTAATTTAAAACAGGGTAAATTGCTAGATGGGCATTGCCTTGGGAAAGCTAAAAGAACATCAGAGAAGTAATCCCATAAGGTCTTGCTGGGACAACGGTGTGGTCCTTTGAGTGCTGTCACCAGAAACACATAGGCAATAGCAGACAGAGAGGGAAGGACAGAGGGAGGGAGAGAGTTTTCTGGGTCTTAAGAGAAGCAGCTCAAAACAAAGAGCAAGGCAGGATTTGCAGAGGGTCAGTCTGGGAGCAAGAAGATGCTGGGCCCCAGCTGTTCCCATTAATGCTCTCTGCTGGATCCTTTCAGAGTTGTCTCAGGCAGCCAAGGCCTTTGTATTCTTTCTCAGCCAGGCAGCTAGTCACCCCCATTGGACTACCCCAGACACAGCAGTGCCCTAGTGAAGAGGCAGTGAGGCAGGATGAGGTAACAGTTACAGCAAATTTTCTTATTTTGCACCATAACACCCAAACTTCAAAACATGAAAGAGCCTGGTTGGCACATTCTGGTCATGTGCTGACAATTTGGTTGGAGCAGGCACGTTTCTAATGCTGTTCTTCCAAAACTGTACAAAGAAGTAATCATCCACCCTACTAAAATCAGTGGCGGGGGAGAGCAAATAAAGAAGAATGAGAATAAAAAAAGCATGTATATGTTCACATCAAGACAGATGGAAGCCAGACTTCCGGGACACAGCAAATGCCTACAACAGGCATCGGCAGGTAATTCGGAAGTAAAGATACGTAAATAATTACTAAAGGCTGTTCTTTTAGAGAGATGTTGTTCCTGAGACCAAGTCACACTCTTTTGTCCTGAGTGACCTTGAACTCTGACCTCACCTGAGTAGCTGAGACTATAGGTGTGCACCACCTCGGGGCTAATAAACTGCTTTTCTAAGATCTGAAAATTAAGTTATCTTTTGCCCATCAGGTTGTCACAGGCTGAGGAGTGGGTCACCTTCAGAAGCTACAAAGGGTAAGTGGAAAACAGGAGTCCTGTGCAATGCCAACAGAATAACATTTCTATAAATCAGTTTTGCAATGTATATTAAGTATTAAAATAGACATGGTCTGTAATTTTATTTCTAGGAATTTATTCTTAGGAAAAGTCAATCAGGGAGAAAGTTATAGAAGCCCAAAGTGGTGTCTGCCTAACAGTCAGGACAGTCAGGGGTCTGAGGAAGATCACTTGAGCCCAGGAGTTTGAGAGCTGCCAGGCCAACAAAGGCAGGCATGAAGAAACAGGGGAGGCGGGGCATGCACACAGACGTTATGCAGCTTTGCTTGGTAGTATTTAGAAAGGAAACAAATGTTCAAACATGACAGATTTAGTGAATTATGGCAAATCTGAATGACACAATATTATGAGGCTAATAGAAAGTGTGCAATTTTAAGGCATCATTAGTTTTACATGTGGAAAAGTGATCATGTCATTGGCAAATTTTAAAAACCACAAAACATACAAGAAATTACTTTTTATATCGGAACCAAAAGGTGTTACTTTTAGGCGACATCATTACAAGTACTGCTTTTTTTCCCCCTCTATGTCTATTTTATACCTATAGTGTGGGCTAAAGAGGTAGTTCAGTTGTGAGTATTTGCCTACCATGCATGAAGGCTTGGGCTCAATTCCACTTCTGCAAAACACAAAAGGTCATCCTGTATCACTTTTATAATTATAAATTAAGAAACGCCTAATTATTTGAGATCTTAAATGAAATATTTGATACATACTCTATAATTTCATATTTTAGAAACTATAATAAAAATGGATTTTTTAAAAATAGAGGGTATAAGTCTCTATAGCTCAGTGGCTTAGTTACTGTTCTGTAGCTGTAAAGAGACATCATAACAAAGGCACTCATACAAAAGAAGTCATTTTATTGGGGGTTTGCTTACAGTTTCAGAGGCTTAGTCCATTTTCACCATGGCAGGGAGCACGGCGCTGGAGAAGAAGTTGAGAACTGTCTGCATCATGGTCTGCCAGCTGAGAGAGAATTAACACTGGGCCTTCCTTATGCTTTTGAAACCTCAAAGCCCACCCCCAGTAACAACACATTTCCTCCAAGAAAGCCACATACACCTCCTAATCCTTCTAACCTATCAGAGTGCCACTTCCTTGCAACTAAGCCCATGGGGGTTATTCTTTTTTTTTATTATTATTAATTCATTTATATTACATCTCAATTGTTATCCCATCCCTTGCATCCTCCCATTCCTCCCTCCCTCCCATTTTCCCCTTACTCCCCTCCCCTGTGACTGTGACTGAGGGGGACCTCTTCCCCCTGTATATGCTCATAGGGTATCTAGTCTCTTCTTGGTAGCCTGCAATCCTTCCTCTGAGTGCTACCAGGCCTCCCCATCCAGGGGATGTGGTCAAATATGGGGTACCAGAGTTTGTGTGAAGGTCGGTCCCCACTCTCCACTTAACTGTGGAGAATGTCCTGTCCATTGGCTAGATCTGGGTAGGGGTTTGATGATTATTGCACATATTGTCCTTGGCTGGTGCTATAGTTTGAGCTGGACCCTATGGGGGTTATTCTTATTCAGATTGCTACAGTTGGGCTAACCAAAACATTCTTCTGTGTTGGCTTTCTGAAGAACAAGGATTATACTGAGGAACATCACTCCACACATAGCTTGAGCTGGATATTTTTGTTGTTTTTTTGAGACCGGCTCTCATGTCTTAGCCAGCTTGGTCTTACCTGAAACTACATAGTCCAGCTTCCCAAGTGCTAGACTTATACATGATTCATCCGGTTCTTCAGGGTCAGCTTTCAAAGTCTTAACCAATAGAAAGAGTTTATACTCAGGTACATATTGGAAGTTAACTGATAGCTTAGCTTTTTTTTTTTTTTTTTTTTTTTATGCGATTGGTTTCCCATTTTTCCATGTAGAAGGTTGAACCTAAGGCCTTATGCACCCTGGGCAAGACCTTTACCACCAGGCTACAACAACAACTTAAGAGCCCACTAAAAGAATTTGTATGTGTGTATGTGTCCATGTATGTGCCAAAGTGCACATATATAGGTCAGAGAACAGATGGCAGAAGTCAGGTCTTTCTTTCTAATGTATGGGTCTTAGGGCTTGGTCAGGTCATCGAGTTTGGTGCTTTTTTAAAAATTAGGTGTTTTGAAATTGGGTTACATAATTACACATAAGGAGAAATCATTCAGAAAATAAAACTGGAAATTATATTTATTGTTTACCATACTCTTTAATCATGATAAGAAAGAAAAATATGAATTGTTTGTTATAATAACTTGGGTTAGCCCTAAGAACTTCTTAAAGAAATACCGAAGTGGCTTACATATCCAATGTTATAGCTAAAAAAAATGTGTGATTTAGTGTGTTACTAATTAAAAAAAGTCATCCTTACAAACTGTTAAATGTCCCACCAGGCGTGGTGGTGCACACCTGTAATCCCAGCATTTCAGGAGGCAGAGACAGGTGGATCTCTGTGAGTTCTAGGCCAGCCTGGTCTACAGAGAATTTCCAGGACAGCCAGGGCTACACACAGAGAAACTCTCAAAGAACAATGCAAACCAAACCAAACAAAAACAAAATGTTAAATGTAGAATTTTTATTTTCTTTCAAGACAGGGTCTTACTATGGAGCTATCCTGGAACTCACTATGTAAATCAGCCTGGCCTGGAACTCATATGGATCTGCCTGTCTCTGCCTCGTAAATGCTGAAGTTAAAGGCATATGCCCAGCTACAATCTTTTTCTTTCTTGGACATTTTATTTATTTATTATTTTTAGGTGTAAGGGTATTTGCCTGCATATATGTCTGTGTACCATGTGCATGCACTACACAGCAGGGGTTAAAAGAATAGAGATACAAACAGTTGTGAGTTGCCATGAAAATGCGGGGAATCAAGCTTTGGTCCTCTGGAAGATTATTTGGGTGCCCTCAACTGTTGAGCCATCTCTCCAGCTCAAATTCATTCATTCTTTCTTTCTTTCTTTCTCTCTTTCTGTCAGCAAGATTGCTCTCTACATAGCCCTGGCTATCTTGGAACTCACTGTGTAGAGAGGGCAGGCTTCTAACTCAACTCTGCCTCCAAGCCCTGGGATGAAAGGCTTGTGCCACCATGTCCAGCTTTCTCTTTCTCTCTCTCTCTCTCTCTCTCTCTCTCTCTCTCTCTCTCTCTCTCTCTCTCTCTCTCTCTCTCTCTCTCCCTTTTAAAGAAGTGCTTACTCACACCCATATAAGATTCTTTCCAGGGCCTAGAGGTATACCTCTGGGGTAGAATGCTTGCCTAGCCTGTGTCAGGACCTGTGTTTGAGGCCCAGCATAAAAAAAAAAAAGATACTTTCCACATTTATGGCTTTTTTGGATTTCAGGCATCTTAAAACATTTATAAAAATATATCTGAATTGTATTTATGGCTTTTTGAAAGTGAAAAATGGATTAGTCACTAAGGAATGTGCTAGAAGATTAAACTATTAAAGATTTTTTTTTCATTAATGGTGAAGGGCAGCTTAGTGAGGGAATGTATTACATTATTCAGTCCATAAAGCGTGGGGGAGGGGTACAGTGTTTGAATAGGACAGTAGAAGTCTAGGCTAATTAGAGGCTTTATCCCTACTGACTAGTTTTCATAGTACTGTAAGGTACTCTGCATGCTCCCAGAGGAGAACAGGAATCATCAGTGTCGTTACAAATGCTGGGACCCACAACTGTGACTTGCCTGTGAGGTGTGCTGGTGCAATAGCGGCACAAACACGATGGAAGCAACTACCCACTCTCTCGTTGGATTTATGGCCCACTCCACCAGATGGAATCCAAGCCCGACACTGGTAGACAAGAATCCGAGACTGGATAGGCTGTGAGCCTAGGGAAAGTATTGTTTTGTACAAGGATCAGTAATGCAAGGACCTCTAGTGATATCCTGCCTTACACACAGATCAGTGCCTCCCTCACTTAGCCACCACCAGAGAAGCTTCTTCTCGTAGTAGGACAAGAACTGTACAAAGACCTGCAACTAAGCAATGTGCAGAGAGCGAGAGGCTTTGGAACTCTCGGATGTTAGGGGATGTCTCTATCAAATCCCTTACCCGAGGACTCACTGAACCCCGTGAAACTGAAGGCAGAAAGGCTGAAAGAGCCAATGGGGATGGAAGACGCCAAGGAAACAGTGTCTTCCAGACACCACAGGACTGAAACACAGATGAACTAATCGAGACTGTGACAACACATACAGGTTCCAGCCAGATGGGGCCCCTGAGAGGGAGAGGTTGCCATGGGCTCCTACTACTAACCAAGGCGCCATTTGCAAATGATACCCACTGACAAAGGAAAGCTTAGGTTTCTCCAATGGAGTCTCAATGGGTATAATAACCCCACTTCAGAGCAGGCACCATGCACAGGAGTATATGGCCAACACAAAAAGAACTCAGTGGTATTTTTGTAGACTTTTGGTCTCACTTTGCTTTGTCTAGGCACTTTTTTCTGTCTTATGGTCTTTGGTCTTTGTGCTTTTGTTTGTATATTTTGGTTTCTAGTTTTGTGGAGTGTGTGTGTGTGTGTGTGTGTGTGTGTGTGTGTGTGTGTGTGTGTGTGTGCACGCACGTGTGTGGATGTGGGGGGGATCTTGGAGGAATTTGGGTAGGGAAAAACATGATCAGAATACATTGTATGAGAATTTTAAAAAATTACAGTAAAGATATATTTGTTTAACCATTAAGTGGGGAGAGGGAAGCAGGTGTTCATGTTTGCATGGTTAAAGAAGAATCAATTCCCACAAGTTGTTCTCTGACCCCATAAGGCATGCTTTCAGGAGGATGTGCATACCCTACACATATATACATACTTATACACCCATGAAAAACTAGCATAACTTAAATTTTTCTTCAGGTGTTTCTCTTGTGTTGATGTATGCATTATAAATCTCTTTGAAAATCTAGTGCAATTCAGTGAATGTGCTTCATTCTGCAACATATGGGGGTTGGACTATAGCATATTGTAATTATATATTATGCCTCTGTCGTGTATTAGTACCCATTAATCTATGTTTTGTTTTAATTCAAGGTCTCATTGTATTTTCCAAATTGTCTTTTAACTCACAATCTTTTTGCTCCAGTCTCTTTAAGACTGGGAAGCCAGGCATGGTGGCACATGCTGTAATCCCAGCACTCAGGAGGTGGAGGCAAACAGATCTCTGTGAGTTCAAGGCCAGCCTGGTCTACAAAGAGAGTCCAGAACAGCCGGGACTACACATAGAAATCCAGTCTCACCCCTGTCCCCCAAATTCATTCCTGGAAAAAAAAAACATATCAAAACATCAGTTACATGGTAATAAAAAAATGCTTACATACCCTTGAAAAGCAAGCAAAAGGAAAAAAAAATTAAAGAGACCACCCACACAGACACAAAAGATATCACTTAAAAGGCTTGCTGCATAGCTATTTCTTCAAATAAAATATCAACTCTTTGTTGGTGGTGGTGACGGGGTTTTTTTTGGGGGGGGGTTTTGTTTTGTTTTGTTTTTGTTTTTTTGAGACAGGGTTTCTCTATGTTATCTTGGCTGTCCTTGACTCCCTTAGTAAACCAGGCTGGCCTCGAATTTAGAATGATCCACCTGCCTCTGCCTCTCAAGTGCTGGGATTAAAGGCATGTGCCACCATGCCGAGCTCTGTTGTTGTTTTATTTTTGTTTTGAGATGGGATTTCTCTGTGTAACAACCTTGGCTGTCCTGGAATTCTTTGTAGATGAGGCTGGCCTAGAATTAACAAAGATCTATCTGTCTCTGCCTCCTGGGTGCTGGGATTAAAGGTGTGTTCTACCAGGCCTGGCTATGAATTTAGAATTTGGATAAGAGTAGCATAAAATTAAAAACAAAAATAAAAAACCCAGTCTAGTCTACAGAGGAAGTCCAGGACAGCCAGAGTTACACAGAGAATCCCTGTCTCAAAAACAAACAAACTAACTAACTAACTAACTAACAAAACCAAAACCAAACAAACCATATCCGCCTGGGAAGATAGACATACAATGAGTACATATCCCATCAGCAAGATGGCCTGAGTTTGATCCCCAGTGTTCATGTAAAAGGCCAAGCATGATGCAATGATTTGTGATCCCAGTTGGGTGGGGTGGAGACAGGCAAATCCCTAGGGCTAGCTGGCCAGCCAGTTTGGTCTAATCAATGAGCCCAAGGGCCCAGTTAAGAAAGAGACTGTCTCAAAAAACAAGGTGGGCAGCTCATGAGGAAGGACAACTGAGGCGCCCCCCCCCCTTACACACAAACACACGCTGACAGAAGCACATAGATAGATAGATAGATAGATAGATAGATAGATAGATAGATGGATAGACAGACAGACAGACAGACAGACAGACAGATGATAGGTAGGTAGTTTGGGCTTATCTGTTTTTAAAGGGTTATCTTATAAACATGAATTTAAATACTGTGCTGTGAAAAGGAATAATAAGGCTTGGATTAATGTTTAAATCTGACTTGACAATACTTTCAATGAAAGAAGAATGGGACTTAGGTAAGAAAACAAAATAACATTTATAGCATGAACAAGCTTCTCCAAGGCAACTGTGTTCTTTTTTCCATGATGGGATAATCACTTCATTCCTCAAGGGAAACACCAGTTGACTACATCTGCCTGCTTAATGCCAGCTAGTGAAAACAAAACCACAACCAGATAGAACGTCAGTTTGTCTAACTGAACTCACTGGCTCAGTGTGTGTGTGTGTGTGTGTGTGTGTGTGTGTGTGTGTGTGTGTGTGTTAATTTTAAAGATTCCACTTGAAGCCAGGTGGTGATCCATGTTTGTAACCATAACTCTGGCACTTAGGAGGCAGAGACAGGAGAATTGCTGCAACTTCGAGGACAGCCTATGCTATACAGTGAGTTCTGGGCCACCCTGGGCTACAGTGAGACTTGATCTCAAAACAAAAACCATTGAAAGGTTCCACGTAGTTTTATACTTCATTTATTCTAGTTCTAATGCTGCAGAGGTAAGAGTAAAGATCCTAACCAGAATTTATGCCTCCATTTAGAGTACCTTAGTATTCCAGCTTCCTTTCTTCCGTTGCAATAAAACATTCTCACCGAAAGCAACTTCCACCCAGTGAAGTCAGGGCAGGAGCTCAAGGCAGGAGCCAGAGAGCAGGACTGCTGTCTATTCGTGCTGCGTTATCTCCTGCCGCTGGGAAGGAACCTGTAGCCAAAGAAACCATAGGATGCTGCTTGTTGCCTAAGTCAGGCTCATGCTCAGCTTTTTCTTTCCTTCTTGTTTTGTGTTTGTTTGCTTGTTTGTTTCAAGACAGGGTTTCTCTGTGTAGCCTTGACTGTCTTGGACTCACTTTGTACACCAGGCTGGCCTTGAACTCACAGAGATCCACCTGCCTTGAGGACTGGGGGCTCACCTACATCAGTTAGGCATCAAGGCAAATACCCCACAGACATGCCCAGAGGCCAATCTGATCTAGGCAATTCTTCAAATCAGGTTTCTTCTTGCCAGGTGTCTCTAGGTTATAACAGGCTGGTAATAAAAACTAACCAGAGACTTGGCATTTGTGAGGTGAGAAGTTCAATTTAACAAACAACCTAAGACCTATCTAGCCCCCTATCTACATTTGGTCCAACTTGCTAAGTTTGTTGCTACTATATTGTCCAGGGCTGGGCTATTAGCAGAAGGTAGAAAAATGAACAACATGGTGCAAGCATCCTATCTGTGCCACTGAAGATGAGTCTGTTTTCATGGCCAGTCCCTCTGCTGGCAGCTGGCCAATCTGACAGTCTTATGACGGACAGGTACCTAAAGGAGGCCTCTGGACAGTGCTTCTACACGTTTCACGTGCATATTTTGTTTCTCCTGAACCACACTAACTCCTGTTCCCCTGGCCAATACTGTTATACAATGCAGTATATTCAGCCCATCTCGGTCCTGCCTTTCAATGACTTCAGCTGGTTTGCTTCTCATCTCGTAGGTCCCTTCTTCCTCTTGCCTTTTCTGCTTTTAGTCATTGAGTTTTGGAATTACTCATTTTCCTATTTTAAGTTTTTCACATACAACATAAGAGCAACGCCATTCTTTTCTTCATAGTACTGTGCAATTAAGACTGTGATGTGAAATGTTTAGCCCAGTGTCCTAGACATGGGTTCTTCTAAAGTGGTAGCTACTAACACATCCTGGAGTAGACTGATGAAGTCTTACCTTCCATGGCTGACTCTTCCTCCTCCACACTGCTAAAGAGTCCCGTCACATACCCTTCTCTATCTCTGGAAACCCACTAATGGTTTCATGGGGCTTTTAAAAAAAAAAAAAAAAAAAGACAATCTCATCTTCTGCTACTCTTATACTTTTTTTTTTTTTTTTTTTTTTTTTTTTGGTTTTTCGAGACAGGGTTTCTCTGTGTAGCCTTGACTGTCCTGGACTCACTTTGTAGTCCAGGCTGGCCTCGAACTCACAACGATCTGCCTGCCTCTGCCTCCCGAGTGCTGGGATTAAAGGCGTGCACCACCACGCCCGGCCCATTAATCAGACTTCAAGGCCACTGGGTAACCTTCACTCCAGGAGGGCTTTGGTCCACACTGTCCCATCGTTTGAAATGATTTGCGACTTGGTTTATTTCTAAGCATCCTTCAGATTCCTGCTGAGAAGTCATTTTCTTCCAACTCTGCCTTCTCTATTTTGCATTCTTTCTTGGAACCTCAGTTTGCAATCACAAGCTTATACAAGTGATTATTTACTATTCATATATATATATATATATATATATATATTTTTTTTTTGATCTGTCTAAGCTCCTGTTATTTATCTCATTTAAACCTACTCCTTTCCCTCTCTTCTCATCTCAGAAACGCCACTATCCCTTCAATTGCTCAGGTCAAAACCCTTGGGTTCTCACTCCCCCACTCACTCTGTATCAATCTGTGTATGCTACTGTCTCCCTTATGCCTGCCCCATCCATCCACTTACCCCACTTTCTACTACTAACCACTATGGCCAAAGCCACACTGCCCATTCGGGGATTGTTCTAGTATGCCTTAACACACCTTGCTCTCTTTCTTTGTCTCTGCCACTTACTTGTCTGCAGAACAGTTATATTAGTCCTCTGCATTGGTTACCTAGAGAGATAAATGTGTTGTTTGGTAATTTTGACTGATCACTGTGGAATGTATGTACTCAAACCTACATGTGTATGGTTTATACCGTACATGGGTTATATGGTATAGCCTATTTCTTCTAGGCAACAAAATTACACAACATGTTAGTGAACTGAACACTCCAGGCTTAATATAATGTTGTGTGTGTGTCCAAGCAGAAGAAAAAAGTACACTAAAATAAGGATATGGGTTTTCTCAGCTCCACCATGAACTACATGACAGCTTTCCTGAAACATCATTAGGTTGGACAGATTTCTTTTTTGTTTGTTTGGTTTTTTTGTTTGTTTGTTTTTTGTTTTGTTCTTTGAGATAAGGTTTCTCTGAGTAGTTCTGCCTCTGCCTCCTGAGTGCTGGAATTTAAGGCGTGTACCATCGTCACCGACTGTTGGGCATAATTCTGTACGGAAGATGTTCTCACATACAGAAGGAACCTGGACCTCTTCAGTGATTCAACAGCTGTTACGGGCTGAATTGTGCAGCCCAAACATTTGTGGCTGAACTCCCCCACCTCCACTCCCACCCCACCCCATCCCACCCCCATATGATTAGATTGGAAAGAAAGTTTTCAACGGTTACTTTAAGGTGAAATGAGCTCATAGGGATAAAGCTGGGATCAGCACAAGTGTGTCTTTATGAGGAAGTGAAGAAGCAGCAGAGTGATTGCTCTACTGTGTCAAGTCACACTGGGAAGGCAGCTGTCTCTAAGTAGAGTCCTTACCGGCACCTAAGCATGCTGGCACCTTGATTTGGGACTCAGAGAGCTCTACAACTGAGAAGGAGGAGGAGGAGGAAAAAGAGGAGGAAGAGGAGGAGGAGAAGAAGGTATTTTATGTGGCTTTAGTCATCCAGCCTATATTATTTTACCATGATAGCCTAACTATCATTCCACTCAGAGTAAAAGCCAAAGTATCTACAATAGCTAGAGGCTCCACACATCCTCAAACTCTGACCTCATTGCCTTTTGTTGTTTCCGTTTCATTAAGGAGTTCCAGTCAACCTGCCCTACATGCAATTCCTTGCCAGGCCTGCTCCCACTATGGTGCTTTTGTTTTCTTTACTTAGAATAGATTGTTCCAAAATATTTGCATAATATACTTTTTTACTCAAAGGTCACCCCAAGGATGCTATCATGAGGAAGATTTACCATTCCAGTGTCACTCAACCCTACCCTCTTCCCTTAGCATTTGCTTTCGATAGACAGGCTTCTCTTATCTCTCTACCTTATCCATTCTCATGACACCCAGGAGGTGATGGATTTAGCTATATCCTAAGGGCGCAGGGGAGCTCATAGCAGGTGTTTGGTAAATTAATGTTGAATTCTAAGTCACAAATTAGCTGTAGGCTGAAGAGCACAATACAGAGCTGTTACTAACACAGCAGTTCCCTACTAGAAAATGGCACTGCTTGAAAGAACGTGTGTGTGTATGTGTGTGTGTGTGTTTTCTTTCCGTTAATATTAGGAAAGTTCGTGGTGTGTGTGTGTGTGGGGGGGGGTTGTTAGAAGTCCTGTGTGTGACCCAATATCTGTTCTTTCGGATTTCCATCTTAAAAATTCAGATAACATGCTTTTAGCCCTTAGCGAATATGATATTAAGTTGGAAAACAGGTGCTCCTCTGTTTTCAGTGAAAACAAGCCTGCAGCAGGAGTGGCTTTTTGTGTTAAAACCAAGGAATTCTTCTCCACCGCAGCCAAATGGAAAACTAGTAATTGCAGCCTTGGCTGCTGCTGTCACTGTATTCTGAGAGCCTCGTTTCCTAACATTGAAGTTTTTAAAAAATGTCATTAAACATCAAGAGGAGGTTCTCTTGTCACCTTCAAACACTATTTTTTAAAACCTAGAGGTGTCACCCAAGTCCGGGCACACCCACCGCACCTCGGTTTGGAATTACTCTTTGGTTATGCAAATCTAAAGCGCTAGCGCGGGGCTCTCCAGCTGGGCGCCCGGTAGGGGTGCGCGCAGGCCCCGCCGGGAGCGCGCATGGCCAGCGCCTCCGGAAGCGCGCGCGCGGGCCCAACAGGAAAGCCGCAAGCATCACCCGCAGCCGGAGCGCCGCGGTCCTGGGTACCACGCGCCCTCAGGAAAACCGCCCACAGGCCCTGCAGCATCTCGCGAGATCTCGCCGGCTCGCCCCAAGTACTGCGAGTTTAGAACTTAAAAAAAAAGAAAAAGAAAAAGAAAAAAAGCGAAGGGAGTCCGCAGAGCCGGTGCCAAAGCCGGGCGGACCGGGGAGGACCGCGGAGCGGGTAGCCGCGGCGGCGGAAGGGGCGGCAGCGGCGCGCTGGTCGGGCGCCCGGAGGCGCGTGCGGCCGCGCCTGCTCGCTGCGCACCGTGCGGAGGCCGGCGCTCTCCAGGGTCGGCGCGCGAGGCTGGCCCGCGCAGGGCTTGGGGCGGGCAGAGGGGCGGGCTGAGCGGCCCCGCCTCCCGCGTGCTGCACCGAGCGCCGCGGCCCCGCCGCCGCGCCTTTAAACCGCGGGGCCGGCCGCACTCGCGGGCACTCGGCTGGCGGCTGGCGGTGAGCGTGCCGCGCGGGCTGAGTGGCGGCGCCGCGACACTCTCACCCGGCTCCTCAGCCGCACCGCCAGCCAGGGAACCCCCGAGCCGCGCTGTGCGCAGCGTTCACCCGCCCGCTCCGCAGGTCCCCGTGCGTCGGGCGGCGATGGAGCCCCGGCCCGCGGCGCCCTCGTCTGGTGCTCCGCGGCCCGCCCGGGATGGGGACGCGCCGCCGGCTGCCGCCGGGGTGGACCTGCCCGGCACAGCCGTGCCCTCCGGTCGAGAGGATGCTACGGCCGGGAGCCAGGCCGGCGGGGTGCGCGGAGAGGGAGCCGCGGCGGCGGGCGATGGGCTGGGCAGACCTCTGGGGCCCACCCCCAGCCAGAGCCGCTTCCAGGTGGACCTGGTTTCCGAGAACGCCGGGCGGGCCGCGGCGGCGGCCGCGGCTGCTGCTGCGGCTAAGGAGACCCCAGCGGCCGGGAAAACCGGCAGCGAGAGCGGCGTGACCAAGGGCAGCGAGGAAGCCAAGGGCCGCTTCCGCGTGAACTTCGTGGACCCCGCTGCCTCCTCGTCGGCGGACGACAGCCTGTCGGATGCGGCGGGGGTTGGTAGTGACGGGCCCAACGTGAGCTTCCAGAACGGCGGGGACACGGTGCTGAGCGAGGGCAGCAGCCTGCACTCGGGCGGCGGCAGTGGACACCACCAGCAGTACTACTATGACACCCATACCAACACCTACTACCTGCGCACCTTCGGCCACAACACCATGGACGCGGTGCCCAGGATCGACCACTACCGGCACACGGCCGCGCAGTTGGGCGAGAAGCTGCTCCGGCCCAGCCTGGCAGAGCTCCACGACGAGCTGGAAAAGGTGAGCTCGCCCAGATCTTCCTCCCTCCCTATGCCCTGGTGCGTGCTGGCCTCAGGATGCAGCCACTGACTCTCCCTGGTGAGGTGGCAACGCAGGACCCAGAGGAACGACTCGCTGGCATCTCGGGATTCAGCTGTCAAGTGTGGAATTGCAGCGGAATGTAACTTAATCCTTCAAAAGTTTGCAGCGGGTTAGGCTGGTTACGCGATCCAGCAAAGGCAGCTCTTAGCGGCCTTTCCCCGTCCAGTTATATATCTTGTGTACCCTGTCTCTTTCACCCAGTCTTGACGATGTGCTACCTCTTGAGTTACACATGTGTTTAGGCCCCAGAGAAAGCAGTGTGCAGGAGGATTAGAAGAGGCTCTCTTGGGACAGAATGGAGAGAACCTACTACCATCTGGGTCCTTTTAGATTGTAGTGTATGGTTTATAAGTATCCATTAGGGACCCTGAGTGGAAAGGTTGGTGTTTTAAGGAAAACCGTAATAGCATGTGTTTGTAGTCTATTAATTATTAAAGCTCAATTTTTGCAATCTTGGATATGGAGAGGACTATAGAAATCTCTTTTCTTTCTTCCTCCTCCCCTTCTTCTCTCTTTAACTCTCACTCTCTCACACTCTGTCAAGACAAGATCTCTATGTAGCCCCAGTTGTCCTAGAGCTTGGTACGTAGACCAGGCTGGGAACTCGCAGAGATCCACCTGTTTCTGCCTCTTAGCACTGGCATTAAAGGCGTGCCACTATGCTGAAGAGTATGGAAATCTCAAATCTTGGGGAATGTTGTTGTACGAGATAATAGTGTGATTTTTTTTTTTTTTTTTTTTTTTTTTTTTTTTTTTTTTGGTCGTTTGTTTGTAAACTCTTTGCAGGGAGGGCTGTGTTGTTGGGGTTGGGAGTGGTAGAAAGGTGTCTCAGAAGTCAAGAGTACTTGTTGCTCTTGCCGGGCAATCAGGAGGTTTCTGTTCACAGCACTCACAAGGAGGCTCACAACCATCTTTTACAGCTTCTCTTCCAGAGATATTTGATGCCCTCTGACCTTGACAGGCACCAAGCAGTGCCTATGGTATACATCCACCAATGCAGGCAAAACATTCAGACACATAAAATAAATCTTTTTTAAAAAGGGCTGTATTTCTTTCCTTCTTAAAGAACTGAGAGGGGTGAGTCTTTAGAGAGAAGAGAAAACACAGGAAAATTTTTTTTTCTACTCAAGGATGTCCATAGAAATAGTCTGGGGTCTTTGCAAAACCCCATTTACTTTGTAAACAGAAAACCATTCTTATACACTCTTATTGACTTTACTAATTGTTTTTTTTTTTAATGGCCTCAGAAGTCTTTTATTTCCTCCACGGGTTCAGATAATTATTTGAAGATAACATTGATGCTTTTGAGACCTGATTAATATTTAACTTTTTATGAGTTGAATTACTTGCCATCTGCCTCAGCAAGTCTATAATGGAATTTTGCGACTTCAGAATTGGTACCACACTGGTGGAAATGATCAGTGTAAAGAAGTTTATGTGATTTGTTTGGAGTGTGATGGTTCAATCTCATACGTTCTTATCTTAAAAGACTTGTCCCTCTGTTTGATAAAGTAACTATCACAGTTTGAAGTAAGTGCATTGGTCCCAACCCTTACAAGCTTATCGATTGCTTAAGAGGTTGACATCATTTAGCCTTAGATAATGCTACTTCTGTTCCATTGTTGTATTTTGTCATATCAGAAGCTAAACACTTTCTGATACCCATTCTTTTTTTTTTTACCCTAAATCTTCATAGACTCAAGTAGAAATGAAGTTGGTTATAAATAAATAAATAAATAAATAAATAAATAAATAAATAAAAGCTACTCAGCGTTGCAGGAGTAGTGGGGTGGTCAAAAGGATGACACATGACCACCTTCTGATTGGAGCTCTAGAAGTTGTACCTTATGCATATAGATTGACAAAAACTTTTGTAATGCTTTTAGCCCTTAGTGAATATGATAGATTTTCTTTCTTCCTTCCTTTCTTTTTGGTTTTTCGAGACAGGGTTTTCCTGTGTAGGCCTGGCTATCCAGGAACTAACTCTTGTACACCAGGCTGGCTTCGAACTCAGAGCTCCACCTGCCTCTGCCTCCCGAGTGCTGGGATTAAAGGTGTGCGCCACCACCGCCTGGCTAGAATTTCTTTAATTGTCATGTACTGTTCTCTGGTGGTGGAGTGCTTTAAGTGTAACAGGTGCTGAGAACTATGGAGAATCAGAGGAAGTAAAGGGTAATGCTCTACAGACTCGCTAGGAAAAAGGACTACAATTGTCTTTTTGTTAGTTTTTAAAGTGTTTTCCCTAATAACCAGCTGCAGAGGAATAAATATCCTTGCTGTGTTATGCAGCCATTCTAGGAAGAAGGCTGGTGGCTTTTCAGTTAGGAACTGTTGACTGGCGAAGGAGTGACTTTGTTGTCCAGTGCTCTGGGACTGTGAGATGATGGATGGATGACACATGGTGCAGCAAGTCAATACTATGCGTGCCTGCACAGACATAGAACAAACATTTTTTACTTTTAAAGTAGCAATAGGTATTTTTTTCAGTGTAGTCAAAGGAAATACCACCGATCAGGATATAATGGACCTAATTTTACCTGGGCTTTGGGAAGAAATAAATGTGGCATTGAGGCTGAGGCCTACCAGATAAGTTGATGGGTGGAATGACATTCTGGAACAAAGACTGTATTTATAAAGGCGGAGAGGAGAGAATTGTTATGCTCCATGGCCAGTTTTACTGTAAATGTAGCGGGAAGCTGTTGAGTGATTCTATGTGGCAGAACATGATCTGTTTTATTTGAACATCTTTGCTGGCCACAGAATGGGATCTGAGGTGTGGCTGGAAATGCAATCTTAAACTGTTGGTCTGACTTAGAGATTATAAGGATTTGTGCAAAACAGATTAGATGGGAGAGGCTGACTCCCAGGTTTTGCAATCGAGTAACTAAATAGTGGAGTGCTGCTGCCTGACTTGGAAAAAAGATTGAAAGTGGAATGGATTTGGAGTGCTGAAGAGAATTCTAGTTGTATTCTTTGTATGACACTTTAGAGTCATGGAGAGAGAAAGACAGAGAGAGAGACAGAGACACAGACAGAGAGACAGAGAATGTGAATGAATAAAGTACCTTAGTTATGAGTGAAAGAGTGCATTGGTGAAGGAATAGAAAGTATGGTCCAGGATTATGCCTGGGGAGCAGGCATAAAAATTGTTGGGGACTTCTAATAGCCTGGACAGCAGTATCGTAGAAGGACAGACAGAAAAGAGTTTTAAAGAAGGCAGACCCTATGCAGGGCATGATGGTACATGCCTGCAGCACTAGGAGGCTGAGTGAGGCTGGAACACCTTTTTGGTACAAGGCTAGCCACAGCTCTTTAGATGGTTCCAGGCCAGACTTGAGTTATATAGTGACACTCTGAAAAAGGTAGAGACTCTTTTAACAGTTGATGCTAGGAGTTGATTTTTTTTTTTTTTTAAAGAAATTGCTGTTCTGTGTCCCCCCCTTACACCCCTCCCATCGCTCCAGATATCAAAATAGCCATTTCTCCTATAGGAAGAAATAGGAAGTAGAGAGTACCAAAAAAATAAGTATCAATGGACAAGTTTAACACATGTGCTTGGGAACATAATTACCAAATGTGAGGTGGTAAACAGTCTGCTGCTGCTGGACACTTAAAGCGTCATTAACACCATCATCGTGTCACTACATTGTATGACTTCAGTAAGAAGCACTGTGCTGAGACATTTTCAAGTTTGCAGGTGTGTGTCAGCCTCAGGTATTGTTCTTTTGCTATGTCTGACCTAGGGTTAGGCTCACAGATTAGACTGTAGGCTAGCTGGCCACTGAGCCCCTGCTCTGGGATTACAAGCATGGGCTAGCGCACATACAGCTTTTTTTACTTTACTAAGTCATCTCTTTACCCCACCTTTCCACTTCCTCTCTTTTAAAAATAACATCACCTTTGCAGTTGTTCTTAGATCAAGGCTTAGAATCCTTTTGATGATGTTATCAAGTCATTGGATGCCTTTCTCATTACTAAAGGGGAAGGGAGTGAAGGAGGCAGCAGTATTGCGTCATTGAACTTTTCTTTTTCTTTTCATTTAATACCTAAGAAATTAATCTTTTACGTACTTTATTAATAATAAAATGATCTCATAGAAACTGAAAATGGTTTACTAGCCACTTTCATTAAAAACTGTAGAACTAGACTTCATACTTGTTTTTCTGTCTGACACTAGAATATTTTTTTTCCAGTGTCTTCTCTTTATCACACATTTCTGGCCCTCGCTCAGACCAGTTGTAAGATGCTTGAGCTGTCGAAAGGGAAACTTTGCCATTATCACTTTAGCATGTTGACATCCTGAGAATAATAAGGAGAAAGATACTTGAGATGATGCAATTGTTAATTAATCCTTCACTAGAATCCGAGCTTTTGTCTCATTAATTTTCATACAGAGATTAGGTACTTAGTACAGATCTGTTCACTGATGTATCAGGGCTGGCAGCTCCTGTCACTTAACAAGGGCTTTAAGTAAAACACTGAACAATTGCAGTATTGCGTCTAACACTGAGCTGCTTCTACACCCTGCTAGTGATTATTTCAAGATACAGCTTGGTTCCTTGACAGTCACCCTGGAAGAACAAGAAGAGAACAACTTGGGTGGTATCTGGGATTAGCTTCCCGATACAAGTAAGGGTGGGACTCTGCTAAGTATTTGCATGTAACAAAGTCACATATCAGCGTTGCTGAGGCCACAACCTGCTAAATCCATGTTACTGGCTGCTGTAGTCTGGTTTTCTGTTTCTGTGTTAATTCTCCAAGTAGATTAGCAACTGACTACCTCGGTAAAAAGAAAGATAAATTTTGGGATTTAAATGAGGTGAAGGAAGAAATGTGTACATTACTAGTCACACTTGATGCCTTGTCTGTGTATATTTGTGTTCATGCCTGTCCTGTGAAAGTAGAACCTGAAAGATAAAAACTGAGTTTCTTGGTTCTTATATGTTTATTATCTTTGCAGTGACGTTTCACATTTTTCATGTGTTTGGGAAGTCTATACCAATCAATCTAATCTAGTTCCTTGCTTCATGAAATGGGTGTAAATTCAGTCCCTCCCAAATCCTTACTGAACAGTAACAGCAACATCGTTCTAAGTGTGGCAGATGTAGCAGGGAGAGAAAAAATAAAGATAAAAAAGTCCCAGGACTTCCTAGTTATAGGAGAAAGTAGACAAATAAGTCAGATGTACTACTCTGAAGAAACTAAAGCAGGATGAGAAAATGGTGATTTGTTGCCATTTTAGAGTAGTTGGGGAAGGCCTTAATAAAGTACTATTAAAGAGGAAGGGGACCGCCCCATGCAAATACCAGGATGAATACTTTAGACTCAGACATAGGCACCCAAGACTGAGATGGGACTGTGACTGGTTTGGCTTAGAGACCAGAGAGGGCAGACTGATGCTGAGGTGCTTGGTAGGACAGAAGTTCAGGTACAAGGTGTTGTGAGAGGGAAGATTGGGGATTTTGCTGGTTGTTTGGATGAAGAGTGTATGGAAAAAGAGATGTTAGGGTTTTTAAGAGTGGAATTCCTATCTATGGAAGTAGGCAAGACCTAGGAAGAGCAGTACTGGTTAGGGGGATTCAGTGGCATATAATTTTGTAAATCAGTTTTCCAGTGGGGCAAGCCCTAGACTCTTGCCGCTACTAACTAATGAAAACTTAAACAGTTGTATATTGTAGCTGTTCCTAAGACATTCTCCCTCTGTAGAATGGGTAGGTTTGAAACAAGGTCTTCAATTACTAAGTTTCTGAGATGGGTAGTATGCATGGGGCCAGAGATGTTTGCTCTACTAGGTATATTGACTTTATTCAGGTATATTATTTATACAGGACTCTTGAGACAGAATACTTCTCTTTAGTATCTTTGCCATTGTCATATAAATGGTAAACCCAATAATACAGTGCTGTAATCTTTGTTTTTAACAGTCTTACAGGTTTATTAAAAACTGAGACCAGAATAACTCTATTGTTTTTCAACTTTTAGAAATTCATTCTTCTATGTAATGTTGCTTTCTTTCCTTGAGACCTTCTTGTAATAGAAGCAAGATGTCAACGTACACTGTTTTTATTTAAGATACCTTTATTTCACACTTGTCTTGGTGGACAGGTTCTTTTTTAGCCCTTTGAGTATGCTGTTCCAATGTCTCTGGCCTCCATTGTTGATGGAAGGAAGTTGGCCCACAGTAGAGAATGGACTGAAGGTTTACTCATTACCTTTTGTTTTCAAGTTTGTAGCTATACGTATCTTTGTCTATATCTTTTCTAGTTTTTGTTTTTTGTTTTTAGTTTCTTGTATCTGTAAACTATTTTATCTACTTCTCTCTTCTGTCAATTTTACTCTGACCTAGAGTCCATCCAGTGACTTTATCATTTCAAATATTGTGCTTTTCTTTAAAAATGTACCCAAATCTCGAATTTCTGAAGTTTAAAATGCAGCTTTCATCTCTCTGTCAAATACCTATTGGTAAGCAGGCTTAACTTTGGTTTCTTTACTAGTTGTCTTAAATGTTTGTGTTCTAAAGAGAACATTTGGTTCCTACCATAAACATTTGAATGGTAACATTTTCTCATTTGTTTATATATCTATTAATTGGAGGAGGGAAGAAATTAATGTATAGATAATACATTGTGGTGACCCTGAAATTTTATTTTTAATATTCTGCAATTCCTTTTCCTTTTTTTTTTTTTTTTGTTGAGACAGTATCTCATTATGTATGTTACCTTGACCTGGAATACACTGTGCATTTCAGGCTAGGATTACAGATGTGTGCCACTGTGCTAGGCTCGGACATGCAATAGCTGATATCTGTGTTGTACTTTGCCTCCCAGAAGTCTCTCCCAGCACTCTTGCTTTGGGGGCCGGCTCAGCTATGGGGTTTGCCCTTACTGTTACTCTCCTCTTACTCTCCTCTTTTACAGAAGCAAATGACTTTCCAGTTCCTTCGCCCATTCCAGGCTGTGTGGCTTCTCTGTTAACTGTGTAATCCACAGACAGTTTGAGAAGATTCCATAAAAAAGCAGCAAACTAGCTGGGTGTGGTGGTGCACACCTTTAATCCCGGCACTTGGGACACAGGCAGGCGGATCGCTGTGAGTTTGAGGCCAGCCTGGTCTACAAAGCAAGTCCAAGACAGCCAAGGTTACACAGAGAGACCCTGTCTCGAAAAACCAAAAAATAAATAAATAAACAAAAAAAGGCAGCAAACTCATGCTCTCACTAGTGCAGGTGCATAGATCGATTACCCAATGGTCTGTGCACTCCCCCCCAATCCTCCACTTTCCCTGGGTTCTTTCCATGAGCAAATAGTTGGGCGGTCAGTTGGCAGTTCTTGACTGGCCATTTAAATTCCTGACCAATCCACTTACTACATCTTCAGGAAAAGGAGATGTCATCTCTGGTTCTGATAAACTGAAAATGGGAAAGAAGACAGAAGACAGCATCTGTTCCTGTGAGACTCTCCTGAAGTACCCAGAGCTGTCAGCCGCTCATAGATTCCCCAGGCATGCTGCCTTTCCAGCGTTGACTTAGTCTGATGCTGGTTGTCAGGGATTTCTCTGGGTCCTTCCTAACTTTTGGGCCTTCTTCCTCTTAAACAATTGAGATAAAAGTTACACCGGACCATTGCTTCTTGTTAACAGAAAGTATACGCTTCCTGGGAATTCTAGCTAAGATATTTCAAGCTCTTAGTTTGTTGACATTAGCAAGTTGTGTGGGATTCGAAGTAATGCCTGTGTTATTATTTGTGAAACATTCTTTTATAATTCAGTCTTGAAGTTTTGGTAAAGAGCAGGCAGAGCTCGTCCTAGTGCTGAGTTCTTTGACTTGGGTCAGCAGTTCTGACTTGGTTCATTGTGAAGTCACATGGTCACACTGTCCACTTTTATCTGTGGCACTTGAGTTTTGAGCTTTGCATTAATGCCACTGGATATTAATAGAGCATTGTTAACCAAGGCAAATTGGATTTGTGTAAAACAATACTTTGTTTTGAAAGCTTATTCTGTTTGGGGAGCATTACACTGAGTACACCAATCACCGACAGCACGGAGAGGAAGTATTGGTACCCTGGAGATGATATAATTAGCTAGTACTTGCTAAAAAAAATTAGAACAAATAATAGAATAAACCCCTCACTTTGGCATTGAAATTTGCATATATATTTTAATTGCTAAGTAAGCTGTTTTAAATATAACATTGTGGCTTATGCTGTTAAATGGTTAAGAAACTTTGATATTTTAGGATTTTTATCACTACTTTAACCCAAAAATTACTTTTAGGATATGAATAGCTTTTTTAAAAAAACCTTCACAGTTTTAATGTATTATTTTGGATTTATTTAAAGCAATAATAATCAGTACTCAGTGGCTGTGAGTTCAAGGCCAGCCCAAGCTTTCATGATGACACCCTGAGACACACAGCTTGAAATAATGCCAGTCTTTCTCTTAAGAAATTCTTTGTTAGCCGATATAAGGATTTTTTTTTTTTTACACCATTGGTGTTCTGCCTCCTTGTATGTCTGTGTGAAGGTGTCAGATCCCCTGGAACTGGAATTATAGACAGTTGTGAACTGCCATGAAGGTGCTGGGATTTGAACACAGGGATTTTGAATAGCAGGCAGTGCTCTTAACTACTGAGCCATCTCTCCAGCCCCCAAAGTAACTGTTTGGGTTTGTTGGTTTGTTTGTTTGGGGGGGGGGTTGGGTTCTTCTTCTTTTCCTTTGGTTTTTTGAGACAGGGTTTCTCTGTGTTGCCCTGGCTATCCTGGAACTTGCTGTGTAGACCACTAGGCTGGCCTCGAACTTAGAGGTCTGTCTGCTTCTGTTTCTAAACTGCTGGGATTAAAGGCATGTACACTGCCATCGCCCAGCATGAGAATTTTCATGTTGTATAAAGGCATCACATTTTGTCTAGGCTTGGTGGTGTATGCCTTTAATCCCAGCACAGGCTGGCCTTGAAGTCACAGAGATCTGCCTGCCTCTGCCTCCCAGAGTGCTGGGATTACATACATTTCCTTTTTTGTCTTGTTTCAAGACAGGGTTTCTCTTGTATCCCTGGCTGTCCTGGACTCACTCTGTAGACCATGTTGGCCTCGAACTCAGATCTGCCTGCTTCTGCCTCCAGAGTGCTTGGATTAAAGGCATGTGCCACCACCAAAAGGAAAACTTGTTCCTCTTAAATAATCTCTTTGCCTAAAAGCAGGCTTGTATTTTGTGTACAAAACTGACCAAGATTTGATGCATGTGTATCTCAGCTGTGGTCATTTGTGAGAGGAGTTAGGAGTCCTGAGGGGTCTGCTTTTGATCTTCCCTTACCAGGATGGGTCAGAGCTGCCAAGCAGACACAGCAAGAGCAGAATGGACCAGCACCAGCACCAGCACATGTGTAGTTCAGAGAAGCTGCTACCCTTACCCACATAGGATCAGCTGGGCAAATTTTCTCTCCCTGAAGAGTAGCCGGGTCACCTAAGGACAACTATCTCACTAAAATATTGAGTTAAAAAATTGAAGTACCTAGCTATAGATTTTTGACTTATAACTCACAAATGAAATGTGGCACTGACATTTAAATTATGCTTTTATAATCATGGTGTGCCAGCCCAGTAGGCAAAAGCCAGGCACCCTCTCCACTTTTTATATGTCTGTCATATTATCTAGAGAACCTAAAGCCTTCCAGGATATGGTATTGGTGGATAAGGATTTTATCTCCACGTAGATTAGAAACCAGTTCTCTGAGAGGGCCTATAATGTAAAAAGCAAATTGAAAGGTGTGCAGCCTTAGGAAGGGTTAAACATTTACTGGAAGCTGCACTGACTATGGAAGATGTCCCCCAGGATGGTAAAGACTTGCTTTTTTCTCTAGTCTCTATTGGAAAACACACACACGCACACACACCCTACTTTAGGAGCACTGAGAAGCAGCTAGCATGCTGACTGACAATCTGTTAATATTGATGCACCCAATGAGTGAGTGAAAGGGCATGCTTCTCATGCATGCCCAGAAGCTGCTTTTGCAAGTGCCAAATCTGCAAAGGGTAGAAGAATATCAGCATTACTTCAGTGTCTTGTTGCACATTGGTACCATTAAGGGGCTGGCGCATTTCCCTACTTAAAAGATTGATATTTGGATGGCATTAAGTTACTCTAGAGACAGTGTTATGGTAGTTTCCCAAGCCCTAAAGAGACACTTAAATACAGTTCTGCCCCACTGTTCTTTAAAATGTAAGATAACCCAAACACCTTCCTTCTAAGTTAAAAAGGTATATAGTTTATTGTCTTTGCCTATTGTGCCTAAAATCACTTAGTAAAAAAAACCTTTTACAAAAAGCAGAATGAGTTTGTACTAAAAATGAATATATGTTAATAAACATTGCCTGAAATATTTTTAATAGTCTTTCCACTGAACTAATGGGCTGCACTCCTCAGTCTTAATGCTTTCCTTGGAGTTGGGTGGGGGCATGTGACAAAAATAGTTTTCTTAGGTATGAATATGGTGGCACATTTCTATACTCCAGCATGTGAGAGGATAAAAGGATAGTTGGATTTGAGGCCAGCTTGGACCACATTGCCAGACCCTCTCTCAGGAAACCAAGATCATTCCTGGTGGCTACACAATCCCCATTCCTTGGTTTTAGTATCTTTGTCCAGAGTTGACATAAAGATTGACTTATTCTGTTGTGCACTTGCAGAGAAACCTTTCTGGACTTCATAACTGGGAGGGCCACAGAAGAGTTTCAAGCATTTAAGAAGTAGCTGGGCACGGTGGGTTAGGCCTATAATTCCTGCACTCCAGAAGTTCAAGGCCCACCTAGCCTGTATGACACTTTGACTCCAAAACAAGCACAAAAGTAGTTCAGTGGCATGTAGATTTGTGTGCATGCATTAATAACGACATGCATATAAGATAGTTCTCCCTATAATATTGTATGTTATAGATAAAGCTGTGTTAAGGTTTTTAATTGTAGTTGCGGGGGGGAACCCTTGGGCAAATATTTGTACTTAGGTACAGTTTTATTCATTAGTTTTAAAAGAAGAATCTTGTTTCATTGTAGGCTCTCTAAAATACCGAATGATAGTTTAGTATTTGGAAGAATTAGCTCAATATGTAGGAACTCTTTGCTGTATGTTCTGTGACTACTGTGTGGTAAATCTTGTACCGTAGGTTGGGAGCATTTTCCATTGTATGCTGAAAAGATTATTAGGACAAGTTGGTGCCTAATCAGGAATATTTTTTTTCAGAACCGCTAAGATTGAAAAATGATAAATTGGTAAAACAAAAAACAAGTTAGTATTGGAAGTAGAGTTTTTGTTTTTAAGATGTATGCATCCTGGAATAAGTCTAAAATATAGTTAAAGCATTTTTTAAAAATCAATTTTGGGGCTTAGAAGATGGCTCAGTGGGTAGGTCACCATTTGGACTTGAGGACCTGAGTCCCCATACGAACCAGGCATGGTGCCATGTGTCTGATATCCTCTTCCTTACTTAGATGGGAGGCAGAAGACAGACTCCCTGGAGGCTTGTGAGCAAGCTAGCCTGTCCTGTGACACAGTAAACAAAGAAACCCTGTGTCACACAAGCCAGAAGGCAAAGACCAGCACCCATATACATACCCCAGTTTGTCTTCTGATTTTTGGCCATGGTTGAAGGGGAGCTTTGAATGTAAAAGGAAAACAAAAACAACAATAACAAAATTCTTCCTTTTTCTACTTTCTGCAAAGAAATAATAACCATAGGAGCTGGCATTCTTCACTCATTGCTTGTTTTCTCTGTATGTTTCTCTTGGTTTGTTCCATCCATTCACCCACCGACTGTTTATCCCTGGCCCCTCTCCTACATTCCATTCATGAATTTTTAAGCTTCCTGATAGACTCCGTTGTCTCCTGGTCCCTTCATTCTACACACTCCACTTGTGCCTTTTTTCCAATTTTCCTTTAAACAGAAGCTTGCTTTGCAGCTCAATTTGACCATAGATTAATAACTCTCTTGTAACCCATATGCTAGAAGTATAGGCATACTTACATATTCCTATTTAGTTGATTATGATTCACTAGTAAGTCAGTTTCTTTTTATGAAATATCCTTATCGTTAGCTGCAACCAAGGTATATCTTTTATTCTTTCCTGTTTCTCCCTCTTCCGAATTATTTTCATTATAACCCCAAACTCAATCACAGTGCTACTTTTTGAAAGCTTTATTTCCTAGAATAATACTAAATTAATTTTATCTACCTCATTAATATGCCATTTAAACAGTTTTTATTCCTCTATTGTGGAAAAGATAGTAAATATTGAAGACTGTCACTTTTGTACCTTTGTATTGACCTAACTTACATAACTTAATATTTACTTGAGAGGTTTTTATATAAATTTTTTTCAGGTAGATAGAGGAGTAGGCAGAATTTTTTTATTCCTTGGAAGCCCATACACTAAACAAACAACCCAAAGCTGAGGATGCAGCTCAGTAGTAGCCTTCAGTTGAAATCCCAACATCACCGAAATAAATGCTGGCTTCCTTTTATTTCCGGAAATTAATTCAGTTCCAACCTCGCCTTCATTACACTTCAGTCTGTTAACCCACAAATAGCACACTTACTTGGTTAACCCTTGATGTTTGGTTGGTTGGTGTTGGGTCTCTTTAGCCTAGCGTGGAGTACACTGTGCAGTCCATCCTTCAAACGCACAGGCCCTCCCATCTCAGCCCCACGGACACTGAGAGTACAGGTGTGCGCGTCACTGCAGCTGGCTTTAGTTGTATTTTGGGGAGTAATAACTAAGACTTTTTAAAGGAGAGTTGCTAGAGGATGATTCAGAAGGAGAGTTTTTGTTGTCTGTGTTCAACATCATCAGTTTCCTTAAGTAATATTTCATACAAGCTGGAAAATACGTGTTTCTTGAACAGTCATTCGTTCATAGTGTTCAGACTGTGGTCAAGACTAGCATATTTGTTAGATCTTCAGCTTTGATGTGAAATTCTGATAAGCACCCACAGCAGAAATTTTAGGATGCCTGCATACTTTTGCATTGTCAAAAGACACCCACATTGCTCTTTAGCATTGGGAAAAATAGCTGATTAGGGACATACATATTCAGTTTTCTGGTAACAGAAATGGAAAGAGATCCCTTTTCTGTGTCTGCTATAGACTTTATCTTCAAGAGTGAGAACTAAGAACCTTTTACTTAAAAGTCAAACTGACAAGCAGGCTTGTTTCTTCTTGTGGCCTTATTTGAATAATTGAACAGCTAAGGGGTTGGTGAAATCTGGAATAAGAGGTTTTTGCTTTTGTTTTTGTTTTTGTTTTCTGTTTGGAATCAGTATTGACCCTCTGTTGTCTGGGAAGCATTTAACAGCAGAAGTAAAGCCCAACTGGGATTGAGATTATGCTACACTGGAATCTGGTCATGTTAAAGAAAAAGCCATTTCTACACATTTCTGTTAAGGTGAATGACTACTATTACCGTATTTACACCACATTCTATGTAAGGAGAATAGTAATAGGCTAGAGGCAGGGGAAGATTGGATGGATGTGTAGATTTGCCTCTGTGATTACATATCTCCTCCTCCTCCTCCTTCTTTTAATTGTTGGTGGTGGTTTCAATTTTTTGAGACAAACCAAAACTATGCAGCCCTGGCTGTCCTAGAACTCCCTTTGTAGACCTCGATGGCCTTCAACTCACAGAAATCCACCTGCCTCTGCCTCCCAAGTGCACACCACGACTGCTTGGCTACATGTAACCTTCTATAACTCATTTCTTTTAATCATTATATTTGGAATTTTCTTAATGATGTTAACACTAAAATCACTTTTAAATATTGGATTCTGTACATATAAAATGCTCAAAATAATAGCTGTGTTTTGTTCTCTGGTATTGAATATGAATTAAGAACCACAGTGATGGTGTGAAGGTGCTAACTTTAGGCTCAGCACCTGTTTTCCAAGCCATTTCCTTCTACCCCTTAGGTTCTCGTTTAGCCTTTGTAATACTAGTTTGGAGGTGTCAGGCTATGTGTTCAATAAGGACTGAGCAGACAGAATCACCGAGATGGGAGTAGAGAATAAAAACCTAAGAGCTGCAGAACTAGATATGAAACTTCACCTACGGCAGAAAGGCCAATACTGAGACTGCACTGTGTGATTTGTGAAAAGTCAATAAACTTATGACTAAGAGCACGTACGATCAGTTCTGAAGGAATCTTAGGGATCTTCTGTATTGGTTATATGGAAGAATTTTAAACCTGGAGATGAGACGGTGGCACACGCTGTTAGTCATAGCATGTGGTGAGGCAGAGGCAGGCAGCCTGAGTTCAAGGCCAGCCTGGTCCAGATCAAGGACATCCAGAGCCACACAGAAACCCTGTCTTGAAAAAAACAAAAAAACACCCCCCCAAAGAAATTCTGAATTGTTAATGTTAATATTTGAGATGTGGGAAAGGGTGTGGTATCCAGATGATAGAAATTTGTGCTAAAGAGCTCTGATCCAAGCATGGCAGCATACACCTTTAATCCCAGCAAATGGGAGGAAGAGGCAGGTGGATCTCTTAAGTTCAAGGCCAGTCCGGTCTACAAAGTCCAGGACAGCCAGGGCTATACAAAGAAACCCTGTCTTCAAAGGGGGGGCGGGAAAAGCCAAGGTCTGGCTTTCACTCGATTACGCTCTCCCCTCCCCCAAAAGATGATGAGGGAGTGAAATTCCCTTGAACTGGGACAGGCAGTCCTTGGAGTGTTGGCATTACAGGCTAATCCCACCATAAGCCTAGCAGCCACTGCATACTCCAGATACTATAAAAATACAAAATAAAAGGATTCATTATTGTTATTTCTATGATTAATTCAGACTGGATAGTGCCATGTTGTCCAGGCTGTTGTCCATTGAACTCAAACAGTCATCTACTTTGCTTTCTGAATGCTGGGAATATGGTTTCTATTACTAGACCTGGGTTTAAAATTGGATTTATGCCACAGTAACTCTTAAATTTTAAGTTTCCTTTTACTTTATTGCTTAGATTTTTCTAAGGTAAAGTATTGAGAAACCTATCTTTACTATTATATTGAAATACTTGAGCTAGACTTTTTGGCTCACAGTTGTGAATGCTGAAAGCCCAGACAGCATGTTGTGGGCTTTGGTAAGGGCGTCCCCTTGTGTGTATCACCTTATCAGGAACATGTGCAAGTGTGAGCATTGCATCACCTACATCCAGGACACATGCTTACAGGGTAGCTCCCCTGTGATACAGGTTCCTTGAACTAGACCTCTTTCTTTTTATAGTTCCACACCTCCCTCCAGTACCACTACACTGGGGACCAAACTCTGAATTCATGAGCATATATGGGAAATAAACTATGTAAATTACTGCATTTCATTCCTGGAAGTTTTATGTCATCCTAAGTATGGTCAAACATGTTTAGTAACCATATCTGTCTTTACCAAGTGATTCAAAATTGTATCTAATTCTTATTCTGTGTTCATATTTCTTTCTGTAACCAGGAACCATTTGAGGATGGCTTTGCAAATGGAGAAGAAAGTACTCCAACCAGAGATGCTGTGGTCACATACACTGCTGAAAGTAAAGGAGTTGTAAAGTTTGGCTGGATCAAGGGTGTATTAGTATGTATGCAGATTCCGTCCACTTGGTTACAGTCCTTCTGTTGATTAGAAAACTTAGCTGACATTCTCAAGAAGATTACTATTTTTTTTTTTTTTAACCTTATTTGTTTGTGAGTACTATGAAAGGCCCAGTTAATGCCTTATATGTTTCTTTTGTTTTTAGGGGAGAAATGGTTGTCAGTTATACACATCATCTGGATAAAATTGGAAACTCACAAATTTTTATTTCTTGTAGAGTGGGTCTTTCTGTATAGCCCTGGTTGGCCTAGAACTTGGGCTGTACGCTGGGCTGGCGGGAACTTGTGTTCATCGTTTTGCTTCTGAATCAGTTGTACAATAAACAGGAACACAGAATAAAAAATTAATATATGCTTAAGTTGTGGGAGTATCACACTTAGTTTAAAATTTTCAAAAATGATGTGATCCATGACATTTATGTTGGTGTATATGCAGTACTTAACTCAGCTTAGCCATTCGTAACATGTTACAGATGTACATACAAAACTTAACTGATAAAGGCATGTTGAAGTCTTGTCCAGCTGTAGTGGCACAGGGCTTTAATTTCAGCATTCTGGAGGCAGAGAGATATCTGAGTTCAAGGCTGGTCTGGTCTCCATAGGAAATCCAGGACAACTGTGGAAAAATCCTATCTTGAAAACAAAAAACAAAACAAAACCAGAGTTGAAGTCTTAAAATAGTCTTCTGTTGTGTTTCTGACACTTCTGGTGAACACATTTATTTGTAAACATACTTATATTGCACTTAATCAGCTAGTAGTAAGTTCTCAGTAAGCCCCTTTGGCAAACTTAAGGAAAAAGAGATTTCAAAATTCTCCTGTGGTTTCAAGTGCATTTTATTTTTTGGCTTGCTTAGTATTTATTGCTGCATCATGTTTTATTACATTTCTTTACCTGTTGTGTGACCTCTTTTTCTCTCCCAGGTACGCTGTATGCTAAACATTTGGGGTGTGATGCTCTTTATTAGATTGTCATGGATTGTGGGTCAAGCTGGAATAGGTAAGGGGAATTTTACACCACTTATTCTGAATGTTCTAATAGCTGTGTGCCTATCTACAATTGGTGACTGAGTCTTGTTGCCCTTATGTAGATTGCAACCGTAATTGACTTTCATAGTTTTTATTTCATTTCTCAAAAATCAGATTAGAATTAGGTAATTTGTGGCCTGTGTCTTAGTTACCTATTTCTGAGAAGAAACACCATGACCAAGGCAAATTATAAAAGAAAAGCATTTAATTGAGGGTTTGCTTACAGTTTCAGAGGGTCAGCTCAGGACCATGATGATGGGGAGCATGGCAGCGGGTATATAGACATGACACCAGAGCAGCAACTGAGCTCACATCTGATTCACAAGCAGAAGGCAGAGAGAGCGAGACTGGGCATGGTGTAGGCTTTTGAAACCTCAAAGCCCACCTCCAGTGACACCCTTGCTCCAATAAGCTTACACTTCCTAAATCTTCTTAAACACTCTACCAGCTTAGAAAGCAAACATTCAGATATGTGAACCTATGTGGCCATTCTCACTCAAAACACCATGGTCCATAATGTTAATTCAATGTCTAGCCCAGCTGGTTCTTATAATGGCAAGTTTAGGAATATATAAGGCTCTTAGTTTCTTTTTTCTCCTTTGAAGGTCTCTCCGTACTTGTAATAGCAATGGCCACCGTTGTGACGACTATCACAGGATTGTCTACTTCAGCAATAGCTACCAATGGGTTTGTAAGAGGAGGTAAGCCCACCTAGCACAGGCGCTACCTGGAGGACACTTGCATGCTTCTTAAGTTCTTTTATCTTCCTCGGTGCCCAGAACCTTTCCCATCTGTAAATCCCCTCTGTGTTCTTGAGAGCTTGTCCTTGGTGGACTTTGCTTGAGTCCCGTTGATCCTGCTCTTAGACAATGCTGCTCCTCAGCCGTCACTCAGGCTGAAGTGTATTTGACTTGTCCTTCAGTCACTCACGTAATTGTTGAACCCCATGTGGCACATGCTGGGTTTGTAACAGTGTCAGTTTTCTTAGGACTTAAGATCATAATAATAGCAGCCGTGGTTTGAAACCTTAGCATTGAGAGTGATGCCATGGTTTTGACATACCTTATCTTGATGAATGCGACATATCTGTTTTTTACTTTATTTTTATGACTAATGAAACCAGAAATAAAACTTGAATTATATTCAAGTTTTAGCAAAATTTAAACTGGATAGAGATTGTGCTGCTTGGTCTCAAATGTTTACAATTTTTTTTCCTGAAATAATTTTAAGCTTTCTCATTTGGGTATCGGTAAAGCCAAAACACATTTTCTCACATGTGACAAAAAGTACTATATTAGTAAAATCAGTTAATTATTGGTAGTCAGATTGTCTTGTCTTTAAACACATTGATTAACTATGGATTTCTAGTATTACCAAGCAAGAAGTGTTGTAGTTCTTTCCTGTGATAGGTAAATTTCAAGTTGTAACTTTCAGATCAATGAAATATTTATAGAAGCTACAAAAGACAGTTCTGAAACTCATTCCTCTTTTATTAAGGCAGTTTTCTCTATAATACTTTCTAGAACAAAAGTGTCTCAAATACCAGTCTTCTTGTTTCATCTGAAAACGTTCACCTACTTGGCTGAATCGGCTTTGTGATTCCTTGGTGTAATTTAGAGAATTGTTGGCATTAAAACTCTAACTGACTTTCATTCTTTTCCTTAGGAGGAGCATATTATTTAATCTCCAGAAGTCTAGGGCCAGAATTTGGTGGTGCAATTGGCTTGATCTTTGCTTTTGCCAATGCAGTGGCTGTTGCTATGTATGTTGTTGGGTTTGCAGAAACTGTGGTGGAACTGCTTAAGGTAATTGGACATAATCATTCATTTGCCATATCTTCACTGAGAGGATACACACATACACTCAGCTTAACCTATATGTGAGCTTTAAAAACGCTGTCTACATTATTAAAACTCTTATAAGTAATTTTGCTTATGGAGTAGGAACTTGTGGTTTTGACAGTAACATGAAGGCTTGTTCTTTTTCCCTCATCTATCATAAAAGACCAATGAAGTGTGAGTTCACCGATGACACCAAACACATCATACATGTCTTTTATGCTGCTTCATAACACTGAGCAGTACCAGTCAGATTATAATTCTCTTTGTTAGTAATTCCTCTTTTGATTTGTTAGGTCTATATCAGATATACCAGTATTAATAATTTAATAAAACATTGAATATAAAAGACAACTGAATGACACTAAAAGTATTTTTTTTTTTCTTTTCTTGATTTTGAGACAGAATCTTGCAGTGTAGCTGGCTAGGAACTTGTAGTATAAAGCAGGCTAGCTTTAGTCCTTCTGCCTCTAACTTGCAAGTGCCGGGAACACAGACATGCTTCACCATGCCTTCCTCTGTCCATTCTTTAATAAGCACTGATGGAGTGTCTGTACGTAAGGAGGTGCTTATTGTATTTCTCTTTTGTAGGAACATTCCATACTTATGATTGATGAAATCAATGATATCCGAATTATTGGAGCCATTACAGTAGTGATTCTTCTGGGTATCTCTGTAGCCGGAATGGAGTGGGAAGCAAAGGTGAGCTGTGACAGAGCGTCTCTTAAGTATTTAGTCCACACACCTAGTGATGCGGGAATCTCAAACTGATAGTTTCAGTCTAGTGGAAAAGTGACCATTTTGTGGAAGTTTATGATATATAAATAGTGAGCACAAGGCCCCCCGGTGTGATGTGCATTACGTAGTCTACCACTGAATGTATCCCAGTTCTTCATTTATTTACATATGTGACAAATTGGCTTTATGAAAAGATTATAATTTAATTCTACTTGAGCCACAGTTAATGTGTAAGACGTTCTTGCTGAACCAGCAAGACAGCTCATGGCTAAAGGTGCTGGCTGTAGAGGTCCTGTGGTCTAAGGTGGACCCCTGGATGCCACAGAACGGCAGGAGGAGAGAGCCCATGCCCTAAAGTTTTCTCTGAGTGTCACACGTACACTGCATGCACTGTGTATGCACATGCGGCTCCCTCCCTATAGTAATCATATTTTAAAATGCTTTTTAAGAAGTTTTGTTTACACAGATGACATGGTATTTGCCCCCTCCCCCCTTTTTTTTTTTTGAGAAGCTAATATTGGAGTAAAGTTGTTGATAGCTTTCAGGCTTTCTCCCCTCCCAGTGCCATTGCTCCTTGAGCCCCCCACTTGGCACTTGTTTCTGTTTTTCCTTCTTTCCTGGAACAGTTACAGACAGATACATTATGTTTGGACTTGATATGAAACTTGTGCTGGTATCACACATTCTCCCTGTCAAGAGGCCAGTCTTAGCGGGAAGGTAGGGGACAATTGTATAGACTGAGAAGCCGTGGCTTTGTGGGGATATACCCATCTTTAGAACTCGTACTAGAAATGTATGGCATGACTCTGTCCATAATGGAACATTCTCACATAGTTTTGTTTGAGGCAGGGTCTCACTAACTAGCTCAAAGCTCAGACTAGTCTCAGACTTGTGACCCTTCTACCTTAGACTCATGACACTGTACCAGGCTTTAAGACCCAGTTCTTTAAGGGTGTTACTTATGTAACAACATTTATTGAGCACCTCCTGAATGCATCACATTCTTTAAGACATTTGACAGAAAGGCAAGGTAAGACAAATTATGTGTGTCCTGGAAGTGAGTGCAGTAGACAAGGCTGTGCTTTTCATGTTTAACCCTGCAGGCTCAGATTGTTCTGCTGGTGATTCTTCTTCTGGCCATCGGTGACTTTGTCATAGGAACATTTATCTCACTGGAGAGCAAGAAGCCCAAGGGTTTCTTTGGCTATAAATGTAAGTAAAAAGATGGAATACTTTTTAAAGTGCAAATTACAGCATTCTTCTATTACCTAATGTTAATACATTAGGTTACATTAGGTTAATACATTAGGTATTTAATACTGTAATTAAGTTTGGCCTGGTGATTCACACTAATGCGTAACTCAGTTTTTGCCCTCGTTATGTAGGCTGTGCAACTAGAGTAAGCTCACTTTCATCTTCACTTTTTGTTTTTCAATATTAGCAACAACAGGTGGTAGAATGTAGAGAAGCCAGTGTGACTAAGGAGCAGGTGCCACATGGCTCTTACTATATGTGTAGTTATGTGTTTCTTGGTGATGGGAATGTAAGGAACATGTCTTTAGGTGACTGTAGTGTCGCACAAGCATCCTGTGATGTCATCAGACTGGATAAAGCTTATAGAACCTGTTATAGCTATTGCCCATTATTAACCAAAATGCTACTTGGCATACGGCTTTTTAAAAATTACAGTTTAAAAGTGCTATGGACAGTGAAAGCAGATAGAAGCCGCAAATTAAGACTATCTCTAAATATTTCAGCTTCTATCTGCTAAGGAAAGGACAATTCAGGGAATGTGTCTTCGGTATGGTGCACAGAT
Source organism: Acomys russatus (assembly GCF_903995435.1). Taxonomy (NCBI): domain Eukaryota; kingdom Metazoa; phylum Chordata; class Mammalia; order Rodentia; family Muridae; genus Acomys; species Acomys russatus. Next base: position 44,763,966 of record NC_067156.1, read on the forward strand.
GCACAGATTTTTCAGTTCTCCGTGGGCATCCGAATAGCAACTGCTGATTTCCCTGCCCAAGATCAGTTGTATTAACTTGTTCACTTTTCTTTCCCTTTTAAAATAAAGCAAAGCCATGACTCATTGTATAATCTTGAGTCCCATAAGGCAGTTTTGTCTTCTGTGATGCTGACAGTTTTCAAGATTACAGATCCATATTTGTTTATATGTGTGCGGGAGGTCATCTCTCCAGGGGGGTTGTTTACATTAGCTAGATAAGTGATATGTTCTTAGCACTCAGAATAGGGGTTCAGAGTGATCTGAGCAGTCAGGTGGTGGTGGCAGCTGTGCCGGTGGTGGCGCACGTCTTTAATCCCAGCACTTGGGAAGCAGAGACAGGCGGATCAACTGTGAGTTTAAGGCCAGCCTGATCTACAAAGGGAGTCTAGGACAGCCAAGTCTACCCAAAGAAACCCTGTCTCAAAAACAAGCAAACAAACAAACAACAAAAAACAGTGGTCTGAGGGTTCCCCACTATGATGATGTTAATTGATGTCCCTTTGTTAAGGTGATGACAAAAAGGCGTTTCTATTGGGAAGTTGCCTCTTATTGACAGGTAACAAGTGATACTTTGAGACAGTGTACATCACCTTGCCCCCATATGCCTTTAAGCACATGGTTTTATTAGTAGTCTCTCTTAAGTGGGTTTCTGTCTAGTCACAATGGCATAGAACAGTATTGATTGTTTTTGTCTCTTTCCTCACCCATATTCTTTTCCTTTTTGAAAGGCTTTCCTTGTTGTCCATGAGAATGACGTTCTGCTTGACTCAGTGATGGTTGTATCTATTACTCCTCTCACCCCTCTTAGTTAGGGTTACACAAAACTAAAAATCAAGATGCAGAGGAAAGGGCTTATTTGGCTTCTACTTTTATATGCCATAAGTGGTGACAGAACGTTACATGGTACTTTAAATGTAAAAAAATATGGAGGTTTCATGTCAGTAGTAGGATCAGTCTGAGACTGAGAATAAAGAATAAAGGAGAAGAGATAAGAGAAGGAAGGATAAGAGGGAATGGGGCCAGGGGGCTGTGTTTGCAAGCACCTTCCAAGTTGGTCTTCGGGAAACCAGAAAACCATTAGGTGGTTGCCTTAGGGTTATAGTTGCTGTAATGAAACACCATGACCCAAAGCAGCTTGGAGAGGAGAGGGTTTACTTGGCTTATACTTCCACATCGCTGTTCATCATTTAAGGAAGCCAGGGCAGGAACTCAAACAGGGCCGGAATCTGGAGGCAGGCGCTGACACAGAGGCCATGGAGGGGCGCTGCTTACTGGTTTGCTCATCATGGCTTGTTCAGCCTACTTTCTTACAGAACCCAGGACCATCTGCCCAGGGATGGCATCACCTACAATGGGCTAGGCCCTCCCACATCAATCACTAGTTAAGTGCGGGGTGTGGTGGCCCACACATTTAATCCCAGTGTTTTTGTTTTTAGTTGTTTTGTCGTTGTTGTTTTAACTTGGGGGAGAGTAGGGCAGTAATCTATATTGTGACTTTTGTTTGAATTAGTGATAACAATTCAGGTTTGATGTTCTTAAACAGTCACCGGCAAGAGGCACCAAAAACTGTAGGGCAAAACAGTGATCACAGACCACTCCTTCCCACCAGGGGTCAGGAGCACTGATTCTGAATTAGCATTAAATAGAATGACCAATTGTGTGGAGACCATATATTCTTATTACTCTTAATGTAAATTATTTTGGTCTTATTTGCTGTCCAGTAATTGCCAAAACATTTTGTCCTCTGTAGCGGAAATATTTAGTGAGAACTTTGGACCGGACTTTCGAGAGGAAGAGACTTTCTTTTCTGTATTTGCCATATTTTTTCCTGCTGCAACTGGTATTCTAGCTGGAGCAAATATCTCAGGTGATCTTGCAGTAAGTATTATGAAGTACTGTATTGGTCATAGCTATGTTAAAATGCTGTAATGCATTTATTATTAAAGATAGACTAAGCATATCTTGTCTTTTAGGATCCTCAATCAGCCATACCCAAAGGAACGCTCTTAGCCATCTTGATTACGACGGTGGTTTACATAGGAATTGCAGTGTCTGTGGGTAAATAGCCTTTCTTCTTCATGTGTCTCAGAAATTTTGTGATGTCCATAACAGAAGTAGTAGCATAGCATTTCCTGCCTGTAGCATTCCAACATATTGGTAAAAAGGCACAGAGTGAGTTGCCTGCTGCAATCCAAAGACATCTGGAGGAAAACTAGTAGTAATTTACAGGGACATTAAAAAAAATAAACCCACCAAATGCTTTTTGGCAATTTACTACTATAGTAAATTAGAAATATATGTAATTGTACTTGTAAGCTCATGTTTTATTTGGACATATGAGATATATTTTCACATGGAAGTAAATTTTTTTGTTTTTGTTTTTTTGAGACAGGGTTTCTCTATGTAGCCTTGGCTGTCCTAGATTTGCTTTGTAGACCAGGCTGGCCATGAACTCACAGTGATCTGCCTGTCTCTGCTTCCTCGAGTATTGGGATCACAGTGCCACTACGCCGGCATACATTTTATGCTTAAGTTTTAAAGAATTGAGAGGCCCAGGCAGTCCCTCACACACCACTGTACACACACCTATTGATTCTCATACAACATTTTAAGCTCTGAATTTAATTTCATGATAAGAGGTTTCCATGTATATTTAGTGAGAATACTGCATTTTTACCACAGTTTCATTGCTTTCTTCAGAAGTAGCAACAGAACTCTATTTCCAAATTTTATAGCTATCTCTCAGGTAATTTTCAAATTTGAACAAAAGTTAGAAATGTTAGCAGTACCATATGGTCCAAAGTACCTTTTAGAAATGATTTTGGATTTTATTTATTCTTAATACATAATTGTGATATTTGTTTGAGAAAACAAATATGTGTATAAGCATACTCATTTAACAAAATTTATGTTTTCCTAAAACTTTCAAGTATGCTTATATAATATGTAGCCTAGCAAAATAAAATTTGTTCTTAATTTAAATAATGGTATAACTGGTTATGTTCCAACTTTTAAAATAATTTGCTTCCACTAATACATTTCTGCTTTGGTCTGACCCTCTGGTATTGCTAGACCTCATGCTCACTTCATTCCATCTGTATTAAGTAAGCAGCAGGATTGCCCCTTTTTCCTGGTGTTCAGGAGAGGGGCCAGTAAAGAGCTCTGTACCAATGGTTGTGTAACCTTCAAAGCAACAGAGCCTTCATCACACAAAGATGTCAGGTACACCCACACATAGTGTAGAATCCTGCTGCTCAGGAGACAGAAGCAGGATTTTCTCTTTAACGCTCATAGCCAAGACTGGACAGTGACTGTCACTAAACAAAGAAGCCAGCCACAGGACATGAAAGCTGCTTACAAGCTGATTGCCATCGCAGGGCTCTCCTCTTTCCGAGCCTGTAAGATCTCACAGGAGCATGTAGAAGGAGAGATGCTTCTGCCAAAGTGGTTGAAGGGTAGAGGAAAACACCAAAGTGCTCTGTAGCCCATCTAGTCATTGAAATAGTTATACAAAGGTTTCCAGCATTGTGGCTACACACTTTTTTTTAGAAGGTTCAGTTTCATTACTTACATTTTAGTGACCTCCAAAGCCCTTACTTCATTCATTCATAGTAAAGATATGTATAAACATAGCATATGCTATTATGAATGTGTGACTAGACAGTCCTGTGATTTCTTTATGAATGGATGTATAATTGTAGGAGGCATGCGGAAAGGAGTTATTCTCATCGCTATTTGTGCTTCAGGTTCTTGTGTTGTTCGGGATGCCACTGGGAATGTTAATGATACCATGACAATGGAGCTAACAAACTGTACATCTGCAGCCTGCAAATTAAACTTTGACTTTTCTTATTGTGAAAGTCATGCTTGCTCTTACGGGCTAATGAACAACTTTCAGGTGAGCATTGAGCTTACATTATGTAGACACTCCGTGTTTATTGCTTTACTATATTATCATTAACTAGGCAAGTGGGAAAAGTGTGAGAGAGTAAATAAACTTTGAGACTATTCATTGATAAAACGAAGCCCTTACAAGTTACAGTTTTCTGGTAGTGTATGTAGTGTGTATACATGCAGCATATGGGTATACTATTTCAGAAAGTCAGGGGAAAAAAAGCATCTTTCATAAGTCATTTTGTGTGCTCATGAGCTTTGGGTCTCTCTTCATCAGTAACAGTCCTGATTTACATAGTTGTATAATAAGTCTTAAAGTCAGATTAAATTCATCTTCCAAAATAGTTCTAGCTATTTTAGCTTCTTAATAATTAGTAGTGCCCTCAATGTTTCTTTATGAGTAAATAAGGAATTAAGATATGCTGACCGCCCTCTCCTTTGCTCCTTTTGTACCTTTGGCCTCCTGGCTATTGTACCCGGCTCCTTTTTCTCCCTTGCCCTCTCCCTCTCCCCACATGGTTCATGATCATGACCACTCTGGACCCTCCCAGATGTGTCTGCCTCCACCATTTAAAAAAAAGATACACCAACTGATAGAGCTGGGCATGTGGCTGGTTGGTGGGTGCTTGTCTACCATGCACAAAGCCCTGGCCTCACTCCTCGGCACCAAATAAACTGGGTGAAGTGGCAGATGCCTATATTCCCAGTAGCTTTCAGGTCATCCATAGCTATGTTTCAAGTTTAGTATCAACTTGGACTACATGATACCTTTTCTCAATATATTTTGATTGGTATTAATAGTAATGCTAAGTAATTAGGTATGGTCTGTGTAGGCTCATGCTGTGCCAAACAGCCATTTAACAAGAGAACTTAATTGTGAATAGATGCTTAAAAGTTAGAGAACATTTAAAATGTGATCTGTATAAAGATCAGCATTAGTCCTTAAGCTTTGGAGACAGCTAATTCTTTGTTTATTATTTACCTCTGTTAATATGTTATATGCAAGGGGCTGAGGAGGCGGCTGCGTGGACATGAGTTTAGTCCCCAGAAACCATGTGAAAAAAAACTAGGTGTAGCAGGGTGTGCTTGTGATGCCGGAGACAACTAAATGCTTGGGGCTCACTGGCAGAAAGCAAGAGTTCACCCGATGCAGATCTCAGGCCAGATGTGAGATTGTACCTGAGGAATGACACCCACGGTTGTTTTTTTCCTGTCACATGAGCATGCTCACGTGTCTTCATGCACAGACATACACATAGGAGAAAGATAGTGGCAATGAAGTGAAATTTTATATATCAAATGTATGGGTTTTAGAACCTAGGTAAAGAGTGTTCTACAGTGATCAAAACAAAAATAAACATATAAATTCAGGAGATTAATGCAAAATAGTAATTTTATAGAATACAGATTTCTATGGATCCCAAGTTAAAAAAAAAATAGAAAAATTGTTACCAAAACATAACAGAGTAGTGAGACTCTGAATATTTTTGAGCTTACTATTGCTATTTTTAATATGTAAATATTTTATGATACAACTCTTTTTTTTTCCCCAAGACAGCGTTTCTCTGTGTAGCCTTGGCTGTCCCAGACTTACTTTGTAGACCAGTCTGGGCTTGAACTCACAGAGATCTGCCACCTGCCTCGGCCTTTGAGAGTGCTGGGATTAAAGGTGTGCACCATCATGCCCACCTATGATACAGCCTTGTAAATACAAATTTTAATGGCATTTTATTTTCCATTGTATAGTTTCAAGCAGTTAATTTTGGACTCAATTATATGATACAAGTTTGAGTTTTCTAGTCACAGGTTTAGGCAAAATTGTAGAAAGGAAAATAACCGTGCTAAGCTAATTCGAGCTAGGTCCAACACTGATACTGTGTACAAAAGATACAAACATTGGTCTCTGTCCAGTGACTGAGAGTGCTAGTCCAGTTTCTGTGTGTTTCCTGGAAATAAAAAACTGTGTTCTTTATGATCTCCTTTATGGAATTTGAGTAAAGCACTAATTAATTTAAATAAGTGAAACATTTAATGTTATGGGAAGAAATGCAACATGGTGATGATGGGGAGAATCCTGTGTAAATAATGTGTCATTTAGAGAGTGAGGACAGTTGATAGAACATAATTAAGCAATATATAAGGTACATGCTGCCTCAGTGTTCTGTTGCTGTGAAGAGACACCATGACCAAGAATGCTCAGAAAGGAAAGCATTTACCTGGAGACTTGCTTACAGCTTGAGAGGCTGAGTCCATTATCACTGTGAGAAAGAGCATGGTGGGGTGCAGGCAGGCATGTTACTGGAGAATTAGCTGAGCTTTAATTCTTGATCCTCAGACAGCAGGCAGAGAGAGACAGACAGACACTAGGCCTGATGTGCCAACCCCAGCAGCATACCTCTTCCAACAAGGACACATCTCCTTAGCCTTCCAAACAGTTCATCACCTGGGGACTAAGCACGCAAATATATGCGCCTACGGGGCCATTCTCATTCAATGGCTGCAGGTGCCTGATAAAATCCATGCGAGCTTCCCTTTACAATGCTGTTTTTCATATATAAATGACTTCAGGTTAAAGGGAGTAGAAGTGTTTGGAATATCATGTTGATTTAAAATTTTGAATAATATATGTTTTGTCTTGTTATACATTTTTTATCCTGTGAAACCTTTGAGTTACGTATTGCATGGTGAGCAGAGTGAAGTGAGCTGCTCTCTCCTTCCTTCCTTCTTTTTTTCTTTCTTACTAATCCTCTGTTTATCTGGGACTTGGCCACTGTGCTTAGTGTGCACACATGTTACCTTTCCTTTCCTCCATCCAGGGCCTCATCCGGAGAGCCGCCTTGCTTGTCCTCTGTGCTGCTGCATGCTGTAGACAGAGTGGTGATAGCACCACTATTTTTATTCAGTGTCACTATGTCTTTTCTACTCTGGCTTCACCATTACATTTTAGGAAGTGCTGAGGTTTGGGAAAATATTAAATTGGAAAGCCAGAAGTCTAGTTGGCTTTTCCTGATACTAAGCATAGGGCATTGGTGTGATTTATACAAAGGACGGTGCAACCAGAGAATTGAGCCTGGAGTTTTCATGCCTAAATCTGGGAGGGATGCACACATGCCCATGCACATGCGCCCTCAGGAAATGTGTGCGCATAACGCACAGGGAGAACAATGAAATGAGGTTAATGTACACATTTCCTACCTTCATTTATCAGTGTGGTTAATTGTGTTTTGTTTATAACTTTTCATATCCCAGGTTATTTAGAAGCACAATAGAATTTGTATCATAACCTTTTGGCTTGACCTGTTTTTACATTTAACTGTTAAGTGCTTAAAAAAAAAAAAACTTTTTACCCACAATACAATTACAACCCCATAAGAATAAACAATCATAATGTAGTACACCCAGACAGGAGCTTGAACTTCAATCTGACATTTGGGCTGAGGATGAGAGAAATGGGTTACACAGTGGAGGAATATGGCCAGTGCAGTGCAGGATGTAGGGTAGGAGCTGCAGAGGATGGCAGGGACAAACTGAAATGAAAAAATCTGAAGCCATATATTACAAATACTGAAAAGCTATATCAACCAAATATAGCAATCAGTTTTGAGAGCTGGTTTGTTAAAAAAAAAAAATCAAAAATCTGTTTTAAAATGACCAAGAAAATGGGGACAAGTGAGAGAGTTTGATTGCTGACTAGATATGTGACACTGTGAAGGAATATGGCCAAATCAGTGAGCTGGGCCAGTGGCTCTAGCTATAATTTGCAAAAGTGTTAAGAGATACATACCAAACCTTTATGCATTAAAAATCTAGGATTTATTTTAAAATGATACAGAATTGGCCTAAGTTGTCTGTGGTTGAAACCTGGTGAGGGATAGTTGGTTGTCTTCTTTTTTCCTGCCATCTGCACATTTGAAAATTTACCAGAGAAAAGGATATTTTAGTTGTAAGCCTATTTAAATAATTTGTAATTTCCTTCTCACTGCTATTATTTACCAAATTACTATTAGATTATTCTAGTATTGATTTTCTTTATTAGAATTATCAAATACTTAATACTCTGTTTTCTTTTGAAATTGCTTTTATGACTTAATCTCCAATTCTGTTGCTTACTTAAGGTGATGAGCATGGTGTCAGGATTTGCACCCTTAATCTCTGCAGGCATCTTCTCAGCTACACTTTCATCAGCATTAGCATCTCTTGTGAGTGCTCCCAAAATATTTCAGGTAAATATTTTCATATTATAATTTTTATTGAAAGGGATATTAAAATAATATTTCAGATTTTGGGTTGTTCCTATATTTAAATAGGTTGACTTTATCAACTTCATGTGTTTGATGTTTGCATGTACATATATGAAAATTGGTATAAGTTTTATGTATATAAATACTATGTTGATCCATACAAACATTTATGCATTTTTCTATTATCAAGGTACATGCTTTGGAATGTTCTTTTAGAAAGCATGAGTTACCCGGCGTGGTGACGCACGCCTTTAATCCCAGCACTCAGGAGGCAGAGGCAGGTGGACTGCTGTGAGTTTGAGGACAGCCTGGTCTACAAAGTGAGTCCAGGACACCCAAGGCTACACAGAGAAACCCTGTCTCAAAAAACCAAAAAAAAAAAAAAAAAAAAAGAAAGGACGACTTGAGGGTCTAGAGAGATGGCTCAGCAGTACAGGCCCCTGCAGGGATCCAAATTTAGTTTCTAGTATGAACATTGGATGGCTCGTAACCGCCTGTGACTCCAGGTGCACATGCATAATTGAAGATGACAAAATAAATATATAGGGCCAAAAAGGGTGGGATTTGCTTCTTGACATACATGCTTAGCATAAAAGTTTAGGATTCTTGTCAGTATTAGGAGTACAGTGTAAGACTACAAATTAGGAGTAGTAAATAATGGTTTCAGTTATAATGATGCTAACTTCAGTAGTAGCTTATGTGGTCCATGCTGCATGAATTGCAGTAGGTGCAGTGGTAGCCAGGATGAACCCTGCTTCCTGCAGTGATCACTAAGCAGCTAGTCCTGACTAGGGAATCATTTTCCTTACTATGTCAGATAAATGTTAATTTTCTAGCCTTGCTCTTAATATTATATTTGTAGCCAACAAGTATAGTAATGGTGTTGAATATGATTTTTAATGCAGCATCTATTAAGATTTGAAGAAAAACAGTTAAACTTTATATTTATGGTTTTTAATCTGCTTTTAAGTTTCAGATTTGGATTTGGTTTTCTTCAAGACATAAGCATACTGTATCATATTTGCCAATTTCCAGTTTCCCTTTTTATTGTGCTTTATTTCTGCTTCTCTGATTCTTAAGTAGACTTTTAACATAGCTGGCGTCAAGACAAATAAAATCGTAAGCAGTGTTATAAACCAACTAGCCTTCTGCTCTTTGAACTATATACATGTCCTTAATACTCTGTAGGTGAAGCACTGAGGCAGAAAACAAAACGTATCAGCAATGAGAGACTCGGGTCGCATTCTTGATTAACTTACTTTAACTGCTAGCAAATGTGTATATCTTAGTTTTAATTTATTTTATCTTAATGTTTGTAATTTTTATTTTTATTTTTTGGTTAGGCTTTATGTAAGGACAATATCTACCCAGCTTTCCAGATGTTCGCTAAAGGTTATGGGAAAAATAATGAGCCTCTCCGTGGTTACATCTTAACATTCTTAATTGCACTTGGATTCATCCTAATCGGTTAGTTTTATGAACAGTATTATCATGTATGTTTTCGTGTGCTTATAGCATTAGCTGTAACCATGAATATTATGTTTTTAACAAAATGTGCCATGCTTCAGTGCACTAAATTACTTTCTAATCAAAGTAAAATGTTGAAAATAATAGTGCCTGATATGATTTATTAAAATTATTGGCATTATGTAAAGTTAGGACTAGAAGAAATTATACTTTCCTTTTTAAAAGAGGCTCATGTAGCCCAGGCTAGCCTCCTGTTATTCACCATTGTAGCCAAAAATAATCTTGAACTCTTGATGGTCCTTTTTCTGTTTCCCAAGGACTAGGATTATAGGCGTGTAGTGCTGCAGAACCCTTGTGCTGAAAGATGCGAGGTGATGGTGGGAGGGAAAGGATACTAGTGTGCCTCAGGGAATTAATGCCTCTGTCTGAGATATGTAAAGTTGTAGGTCCTTTGCTACTGAAGATAATGCTAGACTTTCTAAAGAATTGTGTGCAGCCCTTAAATTACTTGTCTGTGAAAGTCCAATTATGTCAATTGTGATAACAAGATATAAATATCAATCTGTGGTAGATTCAGGGATATTTATTATGCTATTTAAACATTAGAAATATTGTCAGGCATGGTGGAACATGCCTTTAATCCTAGTACTTGGAGGCAGAGGCAGGAGGATCACTGTGAGTTCAAGGCCAGCCTGGATCTACAAAGCAACTCTAGGACAGCCATGGCTAACACACTAATACAGAGAAACCCTGTCTGAGGCGGGGGGAGAAATTAGAAATATTTCAAATTTTGAAGTTTTAAATACCATTAAATACATTTCTTACTCTTTTTTTTTCTTTTTGCAGCTGAATTGAATGTTATTGCTCCAATTATCTCTAATTTCTTCCTTGCATCGTATGCGTTAATCAATTTTTCAGTATTCCATGCATCACTTGCAAAATCTCCAGGTGACTTTACATTTTAAAAGTTCATGTGTATTAATAGCTCTGATTTTAGAGGAAACAAAATGTTCAGTATTCTAAAGTTTAGTGTGTGTGAATTTAGTTCATTAAAATTGTCTTTTATAGTTAAATCAAACTCAGTGTTCAAAGGTCTCTATCGTGAAGTACACTGATAAGCTGTTTCTTCCTTTTAGGTCATTAAAAATAGCGTTTGTCATATTAAACAATTATTTCCTATTTTAAAAATGTCTTCATTATTTGGCTATCTGATTCAGCTCTCATAACATTGTCATTATTTAATAACCTTTCCAAGATTTTTCCTTTTGGTTCTGCATGAGCCTGGTGCTTCATGCATGATAAGCACCACTTCACCTCTGAGCCTCAGTCCCAGCCCCAACACGTTTTTACACAATAAGTAAAAAGGGGGCTCTGTCAACTGAGAAAGCACCATGGGGCCTTTGTCGTAAACAGACAAGGGTTGAAAGTCAGGAAAAGAGTGGAAAGTACAGAACGATTAAGTCTGTCAGGAACGGGCCAGATAACAAGCATGGTTCTCAGAAGGAAAAGGAAGTGAGAATACTTGTGTCATAACCTCAGTTCTATTTTCCAAGTAAATTTTTATTAAAGTAATTTTAAAATACCATTGGTTGTTAGTAGCAAGTTTCAAACATCATCTTTTAACCTTTTATGAATAGTTTTACGTTGATTAACACTGACTGGAGAGGTATGAATTTCCTGAGTTCACGCCTAGCTTTTGCTATGTGGGGAGGGTGCTTGACAGGTTGCGTGTATTCATTGGAACTGCACGCATCTGATGCTGGAGAGCAGAGAGTAAAGCTGCCCTACTAGGGAGTCAGTGTGAAGGCTCACTGTGGTAGGCTGGGTTACACTTTAAAAGATTGTATTGACTAAAGGTCTAAGAAGATGCAGCGATAGGAAAATACTGTCTTCAGTTGTTGAAGTATCAAAGCCATTGTGATCAATAACAGTCATTGGCTTCCCTATTAGGTGGTAACTCTTGCACTTCATACCAAAGTCATCTGAGTGTGGCAACTGTAAGGAAATATATTTTATACATAATTATGTGTCACAGACACAAAAGTCCAAGTGACGTTTTCTGTCTGCCATTCTTAGGGTGGCGCCCTGCATTCAAATACTACAACATGTGGGTGTCCCTTCTCGGAGCGGTTCTTTGCTGCATGGTAATGTTCGTCATTAACTGGTGGGCTGCCCTGCTCACATATGTGACTGTTCTGGGGCTGTACATTTACGTCACTTACAGAAAGCCAGGTCAGTAGCCTTCGTTATTTCATCTGCATGTTTTTGTGTTGCTTTTCTTCCTCGAGCATCTTTCTTTCTTCCTTTTTTCTTTTCTTTCCTTCCTTCCTTCCTTCTTTTCTTTTTGTTGTTCATTTTTGGCCAAAGGGTTTCTCTGGCTTTGGCCTTTCTGGACTTACTTTGTAGACTAGGTTGGCCTCGAAGTGATAGATAACTGTCTGCCTCTGCCTCCCCGGGTGCTGGGATTACAGCTGTGCGCCTCTGCGCCTCTGCGCCCAGTCAAATTTACTTAGTTACTTTCTTTTCTTTTTTAATTTTTTTTGGTTTGTTTGTTTTGTGTTTTTAATTTATTTATGATGTAGACAGTATTTTGCCTGCATGTATGCCTGCATTCCAGAAGAGGCACCAACTCTTATTATAGATGATTGTGAGCCACCATGTGATCATTGGGAATTGAACTCAGGACCTTTGAAAAAACAGCCATCTCTTCAGCCTCAGCTAAATTTACTTTCAATGAACTGCTTTATAATGTTTTATTCCTATAGAATTTCATTTTTACCCATGAAAAAATTTTATGACAAATCTTATTTTAAGAAAAATAATAAACTGACATTCTGTTGCACTTAATATGTTTTAAAATTGCTTTTGAAGGTTCCAGATATTCTGTACTATAGTAACTACTACCCAAATATATATGTGTGTGCAGGTGCGTGTGTGTGTTGCCTCTTGTTGTTTTAGAACTGCTGTGTAGCATGGAATTCAATCACTGGAAAGATGTATCTTTCCCCACATAAGTAAATATGAATGTTCCTAACTGAGAAATGGTTAGTGATTCCCGTCTTCCACACTGACAATGTCCAGGCTGATATCCATGGAAGGGCTGTTAGGATTGGTTCAGTATACAGAAAAATACCAGCCAAAAAGACATTAGGAAAGTTGGCCCATGGGACAAACCAGAAGATGCGTAATTAAAGCACGATAGTTTTCAACAGCAACGAGACGGTTTCATTTGATATGAAACGATGACCTTTGGATCCAGCTGCCAGCTCTAGAAACGAGTGGATAAAGGGGCTTTATTTTTACTTTAAGAGCAATCATTCCTCTAAAATGCCTTTCAGGCGTACTTTAATGTGTTTAAAATCATTCAAGGCTCAACCTTTTTATTCAATAGGAAAGGATGTTTTCATGCTTAAATAGCTTGAACGTAGTTACTGAATTTATAATCTACCCCGTTCCTTCAGTTCTTCGGCTATGTAAAGAATAATTTCAAATGTTTCATTGTTAAGAGGTTGTTTTGAGTTATGTGAACATGTCTGCAGCGGCATCATCATGCCTTATTCAGTTAGACTTTTTCCTCAAATGAAGCAACAGCCATGATGATGGTCCTAATGCACTTCTGTATACTGGAACCATGTGAGGTTATAGAGTAGTAGTTTATTTTACAGTTGACTTGCAAACATGAAAATCTGCTCAACTTGCTGTCAGTCTCATTGGTTAGAATTGGTTGCCATTGGTATTACACTGCATGAACCTGTTTTCCCGCAGATGTAAACTGGGGATCCTCCACACAAGCCCTGACTTACCTGAGTGCACTGCAGCATTCAATTCGTCTTTCTGGGGTAGAAGACCATGTGAAAAACTTCAGGTAGGTGATGAGGAACCATTCATTCTCTGGTCACTGGTCAGTCATTCTTAACCCTTTCGTCTTTTAATAATGTTCTATATGGAAGAATACAAAATACTCTGTCTTGTTTGGATGGTCTTAGGAAGTTATTCAAAACCAAATAGTACAATTACCTTCTTTTGGGAAAGGTTATGAACGTTTTGAAACTGTCATTTGAAGACATTTTTTTTTTCTCTTTGTAACCATTCATGGATGTTCACCTATTTATAAGTTTCTCTAAAAATTTTTATGGGTATGGATATTTTGCCTGCATGTATGTCTGTGCATCCCTGGCATGCCTGGTGCCTGCAGATGCTAGAGAGGGGCATCAGGTCCCCTGGAAATGGAGTTACAAACAGTTGTGAACTGTTGCATGGGTTTTGGGTGAACCTCCCCCCTCCCCCCTCCTCACTCCCCTCCCCCCAAGAGCTTTGTTGTTGTTGTTCATTTGCTTGAGACAGGGTTTTACTGTGTAGGTCTGGTTGGCTGGAAACTCCCTTTTTGTAGAATAGGCTAACCTTGAACTCAGAGATCTGCCTGCCTCTGCCACCTGAGTGCTGGGATTAAAGGCCAGCGCAACCATGCCTGGCTAAGATAGGCCCGTTTTGATATACCCATTTTTGTAATTTTATTAAGACTAAACGCTAAGTCATTCACATTTCTTAACAACTAGCTAGAAACCACTTGCAGTGATAAGACTCTATGCTTTGGGCTAAGGAGTACTTGCACTGTGCTTTCCTCAGCAAATGACTTTGTATATATATCATTAGTCTGTTATTAGTTACCAGTGAAACTTGTGCAATATATTGCTAATAATGGGTTATATCCAATTACTAAAGCACTGTTGATAGATATTGTTTATGTATATTTATGTACATTTTAACTTAATTATATTTTCACAAAATTAAGTTTTTTTAGTTGATCAAACTGTTTGCCCTAGAGCAGGTGGCTGTCTTTGGTCATGAAGTGCCACTTTGCATTAGTTTATGCAGTGCACACAGAGTTGTTCCAGAGGACAGCATTGAGGAGGAGATACATTTCAGGATAGACTTGCTCCTCCTTCTCTTCCTCCTCCTCCTCCTCCTCCTCCTCTTCTTCTTCTTTTTGGTTTTTCGAGACAGGGTTTCTCTGTGTAGCCTTGGCTGTCCTAGATTCGCTTTGTAGGCCAGGCTGGCCTTGAACTCACAGTGACCCACCTGCCTCTGCCTCCTGTGTGCTGGGATTAAAGGCTTGTGCCACCACCGCCCAGCTGACTTGTTCTTCTTATAAGGAGAATTTGTGTGTGTTCCTTGGATTGCTCTTTTGGGTACTTGCCCATGCACTATCCCTTTTCTCTAGAATGAAAAGTCCCAGAAACCACACCTTTGCACGTGAGAGAGGAAGAAACAACAGCATAAAGGAAATGAGAGCCCTGGGAGAAAATCTTTAATGTCAGCATATTCTGGGTAGTTGGTGTCAAGTATGACAGAGAAATAGAAATTATTCTCTTGTAATTTGTGTAACATAAATGTAGATATGAACAAAAGTCACAATTAATTTTAAACCAGGAAAAACTTGGCTTGGACTTACATTATAATTGGATTTTTTGAAGTCCTTTCTTTATCCCTGTTTGGTTTTTTTTGTTGTTGGTGGTGGTGGTGGTTTTTTTGTTTTTGTTTTTTGTTTTCTATTTATTTAAATAGCCCAACTGTCCCATACTTCTGGGTACTCCTGCCTCTATCCCTCCCAAGTCCTGAGATTATAGGTACGTGTGTTTTAATTTTCATAAACATAATAAACATAGCACAAAGAAGAGAGTTTGTAGAATTTTGCTATGAAAACCAATTCTTGCCGTATCTGCCATGCTCCTTTTCTTGTCCCATAGGCGCAGTTTGAGTGGTGAGCTGCTTTGTTACCTGCTCGATTTGTATTGATGTCATAAGCTGAATCTAAGTTGTTATCTTCCCTCTTTCTGGCCACAGCACATGGGTGTACTCTTCCCACACTTCCAGTACATTTTTGGTGTTACTTTGATTAATTTGTATTTAATATTTATATTTTTATGACTTTTAAACAAGGTAGACACAGTGTAAATTCCTTTTTTTTGTTCTCTTATTAAAACTTGTAATTTTTTTCATATTTAATTTCATATTTATCTTACCCTTACTCAAAGTGGCCAAAAATTAGTTACCTGAAGTTTCTTTCTCATTGTTTTCTTTTTCTTTAGTTTGTGTTCTTGAATTTAGCTTCATCTAAAGTTCAGTGTTTATGCCCCTTGGCAAGGAGTATTGGTGGCGAGGTCTTGCCAGTTAAGTCCTCAATGTAGATTAATGGGGCTTTGCTCATTCTTCAGGGAATTTAAGTCACCTTAAAGGCTTTCTTTTTTGATCTGATTAGATTTCTCAGAAATTAATATTTTAAGCTGTTTGTATATCCTTGCTACCAGAATTCTGAGAGCCAGGTAGGGAAGGAGGTGGAGGCTTCAGAGTTTTGCCCATAAACAACCTTCTTAAGTCCTCTGCTTTAGATTGCCAACCCCTGCCCTTAGCTATTTTCAGTGTCCCCTAGACCACAAAGGCCTTTTTAGCAAGTACCAAGTGGGTTTAAGATGCAGGCATTGCCCCTCATAGTGATGGAAATGACTTGGCTCTGCCTACTTGGCTTCCTGTGCACTGTAGGCCAATGTTCTTGAGTTTGGGTTCTTTAACATGGCTTCACTGCTGTCTGCAGATACTTAGAGATGCCTGGGTGCTAACAATTTCATGTTGCTGCATTTGAGGTTTAGAATCAGCTTGACATCCATCCCATTCTCACTGGGTTTTCATGAGGATCAGCTCCTTCACTATTCTGCTGGCTTTATTGATTTCCATATTTTAGTGCTTTACTCTCATGGTTTTTTTCATAGGCTTTTTGATTTTATAACTGTAACAGAATTATATTGTTTAGAAGAGACTCTAAATTACCCTAAGAAGAGGCTTTTAAAAATGCAATAATTGAACAAGGAAGGTATTGGTATATGTCCAGGCATTCATGGCAAGTAGGCAGCTTTGGTCATTCGGCATCCCCAACCCTTACGTATTGGCATTCCGCTGTTCCCTAAAAGATATGTTTCACTCTGTGATCAAAGTGATCACTACATCGTGACCTGGCATATGAGAAAGAAGGTGTGGGAACAACTCGCTTTCAAGTAGCATGTTGCGGGTTGTAAGTTACTCATAGTTACTCACTCTGGGAAGGTGGAGGCGGGTGCTCTCTATAGCTGGAGAGCCATGCCACCTCCAGAAGCTGAAAAGTGAGGCAGACACTCAGAGGCGGGGACTGAACATCTAGGCCATGACACTACATTTGATTACTCCAAAGCAACTCTCAGACAGAGTTGATTTTGAGCTACTTTACTAAAATTCTAAATAAGTCAGTATTCCCAAAAGTCTTTGTTAATATTTTTATTATTTTAGGGACTACTCTAAAAGTTAGTGTTTAAGTTAGAATTAAATTTTTTAAGAGATTCATTTAATTTTATGTATATGTGTGTTCTTGCCTACATGTATGCCTGTGAATCAGAAGAGGGGTTCAGAGCCTCTGAAATGAGTTGCAGGCTTTTTTTAGTCACCCTGTGGCTTCTGGACCCTGGTCCTCTGCAAGAACAGGAAGTGCTGTTAGTCACTGAGCACATCTCCAGTCCTTACCTTGGAATTCTAGTCAGCTCTTTGCGTTTGTTTAATTATAGATGTTGCTAATTTAAGGGACTTTGTCAGTTGGTTTTGGTGGATAAAATGGATACTGGGATTATTATATGAATAAGATAGATTTCCTCTAATTAGTGAAAGTTAATTTTTTTCAGAGTTTCTCTCTGTAGTCCTGTCTTGGCACTTACTATGTAGCCCAGGTTGACCTTGAACTCCAGAGATCTGTGTGCTTCTGCCTCTCATGTGCTAGGAGGGAAGGCATGCACTACCATACCCAACCAAAAAGACATCTAAATATTTTGTCAGTTTCTCCTGTTTACGGAGATAATTGAGTACAGTTTTGTCATTTATCATTATTAACTAGAAATAAAAGATTTTAGTCCACCAGAACTTACAGTTTAAACTGCTGTATTTAATTTTTACGTACCCAAAGTCTTAAGAGTAAACTTAATTAGATGGAGGGGTGATGCATGAAATAGGTGTCATTTTGCTGAGATGGAACTTACCTGCTTATATTATAGGTTAGCTGTGCTCAGTGAGTTTTTCAGAATCTGTGGAATGGCTGGAACAGTTATGATCTTTGAAGATATAAGTTGTTAAGTGATAAATTCTGTAATATTCCCAGAAACTCAGTGTGTAGAATTGCGTGTTGTTGGAGAGTGGCATCTGGTATGATGTTTGTTATAAGATTTTGTTTTTCATTTCATCTATTTATTTATATTTCTAGTCATCTCCATAGCAAAACCATATGGTGGCTTGCATTCTTTTAAACATTTGGTTATATTTATGTGTAATTGTCTGTACACATGTGCCCCATGTGTCTGTGAAGGCTCTTGATGGCCAGCAAGTTATAAGCAATTGTAGCCCCTGACTTGGCTGCTAAGAACTGAACTTGGGTCCTTTGGAAAGCAGTGAGCACAGTTAACTACTGAGCCATCTCTCTAGCCCCATACAGCCTGCATCTTAAAGATGATTTTTTTAAAAGTTCCTTTTTAGCATTGTTCTTAGAGAAACTACATAAAAACTTCAAACTGTTCTAATTTTTTTTTTTTTTTTACTTTAAATTAGGCCACAGTGTCTTGTAATGACAGGTTCTCCAAACTCACGTCCTGCTTTACTTCATCTTGTTCATGACTTTACAAAGAATGTTGGCTTGATGATCTGTGGCCATGTGCATATGGTATGTATCAGCTTCGTTTTCTATAGTAAAACATTTTTCAATTCATTAAATGGATTGTTATTCATGGGCCTTTTTAGATTAGAAATAATTAGACAAATGGACTACAAACTTTTTACTTTCTGAGAAGAGCACGAGGTCATAGAAGTAGCTGCTGATGCTCTGGACAGGGTCTGTGGTCCAAATCCAGGATAGGGACGACAGTTTTCATGAAGCAAGCTGTTTTGCTCCTCAGCAGAGTGCGCCTGCTGTTGAGTAAGTGGTGTTCCTGTTACAGACCAAGGAAAGTGTTGAAGAGAGGAAGCAAAGTCAGCTTGAGATGCGTCGGAGGTGCCATTCTGAGGGCTGTCAACATGGTAACTATAATGAGAGAGATTCCTAGATAATAACTACTGTACCTCAGCAGTTGAGGCTCAAAAGAGTTAGCAGAACCTGAAAACTTTTCAGTCTCTCTAAAGAAGATGGTGCCTGCTAATGAGCTGTCAGAAAACCCTTAAAGAAAGAAGGTAGGAAGCCCAGGACCAAAGCATACAAGATCTAAAATAATGTTACTTTATGAACCTTGTAAGACAAGTGCCCATGTGCTTCTCTAGGGAAAGAAAACACCAGGACAATGAGGTGGCCGCAGGATGTGCTAACCATGGCCAAGAGATGTAGGCTGTCTTCACTGAGAAATTCTACTTCTAAATCTGAGTGCAGTTAAAAATAAGTCTTTTAGAGCAACAGATAAGTGATAGGTCTTGGATTAAAAAACAAAACAAAACCTAGTGTCCATTTTATTTTTCTCAGAGTCTACTCCCTTATTTAGATACCAGAAATGTGTGTTGTGCATTGGGTTGCCACTCCTGTGACAGTTGCTCTTAGTTGCAAAGCCAAGGCCACAGGCATACAGGTGCACACACACGGATTGTGTGGAGGACTTGTTAGCATTGCCCTCAGTCAGAGTGCTCCCAGTGTGACTGTAGCTCATCCCTTGAAGCTAGTGCCTTAAACACAGGATGTTACAAAGAAGACAATTTCTACAATTGGGAAAGATTGTATTTTCTCTACATATCTATTTTTAAGATACATAGTTTTAATTACTTTCAAATTTTTGTTTTATATATCTCTTTAACAAATTTTATATGTTGTAAAAAAGGGTCAAATGGAATTTTAAGTTAGCAAAGCTCATTTGCTTCATCTAATAGCAGAAGTATATGTCTTTTTTTGATTTCGAAAGATATTCCCATTCTCAGCAGAGGAATATCAAATGGCCGAGAAACACTTAAAGAAATGCTCATCCTCGTTAGTCATCAGAGAAATGCAAATCAAAATGACACTGAGATTCCATCTTACACCTATCAGAATGGTTAAGATCAAAAACTCAAATGACACCACGTGTTGGTGAGGATGTGAAGAGAGAGGAACACTCCTTCATTGCTGGTGGGAATGCAAACTAGTACAACCACTTTGGAAAGCTATCTGGCGCTTTCTCAGAAAAATGGGAATAGAGCTTCCTCAAGACCCAGCTATTCCACTCCTTGGAATATACCCAGAAAATGCCCTATCACACAACAGGGACATATGCTCAACCATGTTCATAGCTGCTTTATTCATAATAGCCAGAACATGGAAACAGCCTAAGTGTCCCTCAGTAGAAGAATGGACTAAGAAACTGTGGTACATTTACACGATGGAATACTACTAAGCTATTAAAAACAAGGAATTCCCAAAATTTGTGGACAAATAGATTGATCTAGAAATTATTATAATGAGTGAGTTCACCCAGAAGCAAAAAGAGACAAACGGTATACACTCACTTATATCAAAACACTAGTCCAAGGGGTACGTACCATGAAAATCTTTACTTACCAAGAAAGTGGGTCAGAGGAGAGGACATCCTATTGAGACTTTAGGCGAGAGTAACATGGAAGAATAAGGAAATAGTAGGACCCACAGGGTCCTGGAAATCTACAAGAAGAACTTTATGACAGGCAGATCTGGGTCCTGGGGTCCTCCTCAAACTAAGGCACCAGCCAAGGAGAATAGAGGCATTAAACTTCGAACCCCTACCAAGACCTAGCCGACGATTATGATATTCTCCACCGTTGAGTGGAGAGTGAGATCTGACTCTCACATGAACTCTGGTGCCCCTTTTCTGACCACGTCCCCTGGATGGGGAGACCTGGCGGCACTCAGAGGAAGGACAGCAAGTTACCAAGAAGAGATTCAATATTCTAAGAGCATATATAGGGGGAGGAGGTCTCCCTCAATCACAGACATAGGGGAGGGGAGAAGGGGGGAAGTGGGAGGGAGGGAAGAATGGGAGGAAACAGAGGAAGGGCTAATAATCGAGATGTAATATAAATAAAATAATAAAATGGGAAAAAAAAGAAAAAAAACTAAAAAAAAAAAAAAAAAAGAAAGATATTCCCAAGTTACAGTGATTTAATAACCTAGACACTTAGAGCAAACAGAAAGCAAACTGGAAATTGAAGGGCTTTATTTTATTTTGTGTAATCTTTTCCCCCATTATCAGTAATTGCAAATTTCTCTCATTAATTTAGGATTGAAAAAATTTTTTTAAAGATCTTTTTGCCTCCCTTCCTCAGGTACCAGCAGTGCTCTCCCTCTTTATATAATCTTAGGTATCAAGGAGACTTCATTCAAGGGAGAATGGAAGACTGCTGCTGCACGTCACCATCTCAGCACCCAAGCGCATTCTTTCAAGCCAGGATAAGGGAATGTCTTTCATCTTTGTGTGAGGTGGATTGTGTTTCAAATAAAAATCTTGACAATGTTTTAATTTAAAGGGCCCTCGAAGACAAGCTATGAAAGAGATGTCCATTGATCAAGCCAAATATCAGCGATGGCTCATTAAGAACAAAATGAAGGCTTTCTATGCTCCAGTTCACGCAGATGACTTGAGAGAAGGTGCTCAGTATCTGATGCAGGTGAGGGTCTTACACGGTGCTGCATTTTATTAAAGCTGTTACGTCTCTATAATTCTTTCTTCATGGGAATACAAATTTATATCATTTAAAAAATATCTTTAAACCACCAAATTTTTTTTTTTTTTTTAATTTAGAAATCTACAGAAATTTTGTGCTGTAGGGTAACACAGAGAGCCTATTTGGAAGTTATCTTAGCCTGTTCATCTCTTTCTGTTAGACATTTCTTACTTTCTCTGATCACTAGGTTTGCTTTTTAAAATGTTGAGTCATATTTATCTTTATTTGACTTTTCAGAAATTCTTGTCCTTTGTATTTCTGTTTATTTGTTAGCTCTAAGTTTAGACTTCTCATTTTAGTTAATGTATTTTTTAACCACCACAGGAGAAAATTTGGAATCAGGCCTAGGCTTAAATGTTTAGTGCTATTGCTTTCTTAGGATTTTGGACTAAGCTGTTTACTTAACTTCTGAACTGTATTCTCTCTATCCTGAAGGTAACAGGGAGATATAAATTGGCACAGCATTTACCAACTTAATCAGACAAATAATTAAAAGTAGAAACCGCTCTGACCATGGAGCTGTATTGCCATAGTTCGATGATGGCAGAAAATGAAAGAAAGAGGTGCCCAACACAGAAAATTTACCGATACAAATGTCTTTGAAAGGGTTGTCTGTAATAATTGCTTGTCTGTGAAAATGGATTGAAATAAATCCTTACAAAGACTATGCAAAAGCCATTTTTAAAGCAAGGTTTGGTTTATGCCTATATAACCCCAGCCTGGGATACATGGTAAGAACAGGCCTTCCAGGGCTGCCAAAGAACAGATTCGGTGCTGCAGGCTCTGCACGCCGGTGACTGGGGATTAGCACATGCTTTTGGCCAACTGTCTGCAGAGTGAGTTTCAGGACAGCCAGAGTACATAAGACAAGCCTTAGACCTTGACTTAAACATTGGAACAAACCCATCATTTTAAAGATGGACTAAAGGCCTAAAGATAAAATGCAGCCGGGCATTGTGAAGCTCGTTTATAATCCCAGCGCTCGGGGAAGCAGAGGCAGATAGATCTCTGAGTTCAAGGCCAGCCTCGTCTACAAAGTGAGTCCAGGACAACAACAGGGCAGTAGAAGAATGGTGTAGAATGTAGCCTCAGGTACTGTAAGTCAGTCAGTGAGAGATGAGGAGAAGAGGGAAAGAAATCAAGCTAGATGACAGAATTGAACGAAAAGTAATTCTGTGCCCATTTGGCCAGCATCACTCCTGCCAGGTATAAAGAAGTTGGATGTTTTTTGAACTGGTGTTGTAATCTGTGCCATCTTCACTAATTGCACAAGAGCCTGGCAATTTGAATGACTTCTTTTCCTTGTCAGGGGTCGGGTAGAGGGTTGGGGATGGGTTGACACTAGAGAACAAAACTAGGTTTCATGCACACACCTCTTCACATGTAAAGAAAACTAACATTTAAGTTCCAGGCACAAGAAACCGCCTTTGAAAGGTTGGTTAAGGGGGTCTAAACAATTCCCCAAATAGAATATCAGTGGACCCTTCATTGTCACTCAGGGACTGAGGAGAGGTGTTTATTGCTGATGATAGCATACACTTAGGATGGGGGCTTGAATGGTTTGATCTGGGTCTGACCTAAAAGCCTCTTTTTCTGCGGTGTAGCTTCCATGATTTCAAAAAATACAATGCAAGCTGCTAAGTGAGGGAAACAGTTGAGCAGTTAACACAACTGCAACATCTGTGAAACACAGCAATGTCCCTGCATGGCAAAATGTGCACAAGTGGGCAGTAAGAGGCACTCACTGTCTATTAGATATAAGGTCACTCAACAGGAAGGAAATGTGTGTGGTACGGGAAACCTACCCAGCTCACCTGGACTAGTGAGGTCATGGACCTTAGAGAAGAATTCATTATTGCCACTTGTAATAGCTAAACACAATTATAATTAATTTCAACAAAATCAGATAATTAAAGTGTGGAATGTTAATCATTCCATAGAATTCTGCATATAGGTGAAAAGAACTGCATATATTCATGTGGTTAAACCTCAGTGTTAAAAGTAGCAACTCTTAAAAAGAATATGAAAAACTAAAGGTACAATTTTTAAAAATCACAACAGTTTTACCTGGATGTGTCCTTAATTAATAGAATTGCTAGTACATCTGATACATGCACATGAAGGTGCATCCAGTGCAGCATACATATTTCTGTTGTCTGTCTGACAAAGCAGAAACCCCAAAACACATACCCATATACTTAGGTTTTCTGTGATTTTTAGTGTAATGTATTTCTCTTGGTATTACTCAACCAAATTTTTAAAAACCAGCCATAATATTTGGAAATATTTTTACTTAATAGTGGAAGACAAAAAGAAAATGCTATATAACCTGTTCTTTCTTCTGCTATGTTGTGATGATACATAGAAATTGATAGAGTAATGAAGTTATTGTCACTGGGTTCTGGCACAAGGTACATCGAGAGCAATGCTGAAGGTCTAAGATACCACTGTGGGAGGGAATGGGTGATGTGTGTAAGAAGCATTAGGTAGGTGACTGCGTTGTGATGTGATCACTGTGATCAGTGATAGAATCTGTAAACTGATTTTCTGAATAGTAGTGAAGTATGTTCTGGAAAAGATAATATTTTCAGTAGTAAACTATATTTTTAGATACATACTGCTTTATGGTGTCTGGAAATAATACCTCTTGTAATAGCTACACTGGGTAAAGGATTTAAAGGTGAACGAGGTAACGTGGAAATGAAAAAAAAAATACCATTGAAAGCCTAAGTATGCATCTTACAATATATTTATTCCTAATTTTATAAAGTTAAAGCTTTGAGGGGCTAGAGCTCGGTGATAGTATGTATTCCTAGTCTGTGTAAAGTGCTGAGTTCAATCCCTCACACCAGAACAAACAAGCCATTCTGATTACAATAGGAGAATGACAATATGATAGTTCTCTTTTTGTAAGAACATGACCTGGACGGTATTTTGTACCATCAATAAGTTACTGGCTGTCTTGTGGCTCGACTCTGTTAAACAGCGGTCATCTGTGAAGGTAATGCTTGGTTCTGTTCAACACCCTTGACTTGACCACCAAAAAAAAGTATGGGACTTACATGGTTAGGCCACCGAGCATATAGTTTTGCCATTAGAAAAAGATGAGATACTCTTTATTGTGCCTTTAAGAAAAGAGTGTTTTAAATACTGAACAAAATCTTAGTCTCTTAATGAAAGACACTACTACACGAGAACAAATTTACGATGACTATGACACTGCAGGTTAGTTCTACTCCATGTTCCTTAATTATACCAAATACTTAGTGGCACATGGCCAGGCCTTTGATAAATATTTGAATTCATTTAGTGTTTGAAAAAAAAAAAGATTTAAAGATGTCACTTAGAACCATAGACAAAATCAGCTTGGAATGTGCCTCTAGCATAAATGAAAGATAAAATCATAAAACTTAAAGGAAACAGAGCTAAATTTTAATGACTTTGGATCTGGCAGTGGACTCAGTTATGACATCAAAACATGAATCTTAAAACAGAAATAAATTGGACATTTCCAGAGTTAAAATGTTTTGTGCAGAAACATTGCAAAGAAAGTGAAGGCTACTTACTGAACAGGAGAATATTACAATCAGTTTGATAAAGGGTTTTGTAGTAGCTACTAGATAGTAGCAAAGTAATTTAGTAACTGTTACAGATAATATTGGATATACATATCCATGTCCCATTCTGTTTATCCATTTATTTGTGACAAGGATATGTATATCCAATATTATCTGCAGAAAGAATACAGTTATAATCATTTTTTTTGCATTAACTACAAGACAGCCTGTTAAATAAGCTAAACACCAAAGTTCTGGGGTTTTATTCATGAAGTATAAATGGAGAATTATATTAGCTGTCAAAAAGGGCCACAAGGGAGGCCACATGAGCTATAATTAGCAATTACAGAGCAGTTGCAGAATCTCTGATTGGGGTGATGAAAACATTTTGAAAATAGTGGTATATTACTTGGTAGTATTGTGGACACAATAATACTGCTTAAAATGTTAAACTTGTTAACTTTATACCATAATTCACCTATATGTGTGTAAATGTATGTGTGTTCATGTGTGTGTGGACTTGTGGGTCTAGCTGAGGTCAACCTCAGATGCTGTTCTTCTTCTGGGTGTAGTTCCTGCTCCTGCTGTGTTGTTGTTGTTGTTGTCTTGATGGTCTTTCACTCTTTACCTGGAACTTGCCAGTTTGTGTAGCTTGGCTGGCCTGTGAGCCCCAGAAAAACTGCCTGTACCTCCCATCATTGCTATTTTCACATGGGTTCTGGGGGTTAAACTAAGGTTTTCATTGCTTGTACTATAAACACTTACTGACCAAACTCTTTCGCTCAGCTCTTACCACAATTTTTTTGAAAAGTCACAACCTCCTCAAACCTAAGTAGTATTACAGTCCCAGGAAACAATTTCTCATTGTATTAAGCAATAACAACAAAACAAAACCACTTATAAACGAGATTTTATTGGACTTTGATAGATAATTGTTAATCATGTTGAATTGCAGTTCTCTTTAATTGTATCTGTGTGTCTGTGTTATGCATCTTTTAAAGATAGGATTTTTCTATCTGTCTCTGATAACTATATAACCCTTGACACTAACTGCATATAGATAGGCTGGCTTCAAACTCAGATGGCAATCCTGTGGCAGCCTCCTGAGTATTGGGATTACAGGTATGCACCACCATGCTTGGCTTGCATTGCAGCTTTTGGTGAGATTACAAAATCATGTGGGAGGGAACCAAACAGATTTCAAAAAGAAAATTTGCATGATTAAAAGAAGTCAAAGTTTCCTATTGATGGAATTCAGAACTCCAAACATTAGACTTATGTCTAGGCATTAGTGGCTATTATTAAAATATAGCATGGAGGTGGAGAATACAGCTGTTTAACATTGTTTTTATTGTATTTAATATGAATTAATATGAATTAACATGGCATTAATTGCATATGTATAATTTATATAATTTATAAGAAAAGCTATCCATGTGAAAAGACTTCATCTCAAAAATATTATTTTGTCAAATAGCCTGTATTTGAAGTTGGGTTTCTGTATTTTAGGCTGCTGGACTTGGTCGTATGAAACCAAACACACTTGTCCTTGGATTTAAGAAAGACTGGTTACAAGCAGATATGAGGGATGTGGATATGTATATAAACTTATTTCAGTAAGTATGCTCTGAATTGCTATGCATTTGGCATTCACTCATTTTTGACCTTGGTTTTTTGTGTAGTCCTTAACAGGTACAGAAAAATGAAAGAGCACATAGATTTTAAAATGATGAACTATTAACAAAATACGGATCTCTCTCTTTTAATGCAAAACTGACAAATATGTACAAATAATTATGTAAATGTACAGATGCAAGTACTTTTACAAATTAGCTTGTGTATACATAAAATAGCTTGCTAGCCTTTCTATTTGATAATTTCAGTGTATCTGGAACATATTCACTCCCTTCAACTCTCTTTTCTTTCATCCTTTCCCCACCCAACTTAGAGATGAATTACACACGCACACACGCGCGCGCGCACACACACACACATACACACACACACACACACACACACACACACACACACACACACACTTTCCAATTAAGTCCAATTTTTGTTGCCCAGCTTCTATGTGGTCAGCCTACCAGGGATCACATCAGAAAAGACTGACTTGCTCTCCCAGCCACTACCAAATGCTAGTGATTCCTCGGGCAGTGGTAGGATTATAAATCTACAGTCCTTCCTCTATGTGGGATTTTGTCTGGCTGGAGCTTGTGTGTGTTGTTCTATGTGCATCTGCCCTGTTATGTCTAGAAAAACTGTGTCCTTGAAGTTTGCTACCACCTTTGGCTCTCACAATCTTTCTCCCTCTCTTTGGCAAAGATTGAGCCTTGGGGTGAATGGTGTGATGTGAATGTTCAACTTAGAGCTAAGCACTCCAGTCCTGTTCTCTGTACATTCATGGCTTCCTAGGCCATACAGATGAGTTTGAGGCCTTTGTTTATTGCCATCTACTGAAAGGAGAGGCTTCTGATGCTGGATAAAAGATGCTCTAGTCTGTGAGTGCAGCAATAAGACATTAGAGGTAGTTTTACTTATTTTTAATTTATAGCATTGGTGTTTTGCCTGTATGCATGACGGTGTCAGATCTTGGAGTTACAGACAGTTATGAGCTGCCATGTGGATGCTGGGACTTGAACTCGGGTCCTCTGGAAGAGCACTCAGTGCTCTTAACCTCTGATTCATCTCTCCACCCCTAAAGATAGTTTTAATACTCAATACTCTTCCCATTTGACAGTCTAGTCACCTAGACACCTGAGGCCTATGACCTATTAAGTTATAGGCTGGTCCTTTTAATAGTGCCAGGTATGGGTTCTTTCTCTTAGACAAGACCTTAAATCCAGTCAGAAAGTGGTTACTCCCATAACATCTGTGACACTCTTGCAGAAGTGGATAGTATCTTGTCAGTCCAGGCATTGGTTCATTATAGCTTGCAAGGTTTCATAGCTGGGTGAGATTGAGGCTTATGTTTCTCCTTTAGCAATGTGCATAGAACCTTCCAGCACATGTGCACTGGTTAGTACGGATGAAAAGCTTGCAGGTGAATACCAGCCTGATGTCTTAATGATCTGTGATTCAAGTATGTGATGTCTTCAGCAAGAGATTTTTAGCATCAAGTCCTAAGTGAGCCTGTGATACTTGGAGGTCTGTGTGACCTCACTGGCCAACAGTTCAAAAACTGGTGACCCATTCTTGGGACTGGGGTTATTTATTAGAATGAGATTTCTAGTTGGGATATTGCCCCCGCCCCCCACTGTAGGGTAATCATTATACCCCTTTATATATGTATATTTATATATTTTATGAAGCTTTTATAACAGGTTTCCAAGTGTTTTTTTAAAAAAAACTTTTAATATTAGGCACCCCTCCCCACATTCCCTCCTCTACCCTGCCATCTATCTTCCACCCCAGTTTAACCCATCTTATTCCATTGTTACCCTATAATACTTTATACTACTGTGGTCATTCTCCCTACTTTTGAAGGCCACTTCTTCCCCCCACTCCTTCCCAGTGCCCCTTAATCAATTCCTGCCTTCTGTGGGTATTACAAAGGAACACATATATCTGAATATTTAAAGATAACATCCAGAAATGGAAAGAAAAAAAAAAACCAATGTTTATCTTTCTGGATTTGTGGTTCCATATTCAGGGTATTTCCAGATCAGTCAGTTTACTTGTGAATGTCATAATTTCATTTTTCTTAACATCTGAATAATCTTTCACAGCTATATTACATGTGAAATAGATCTAAGTGGTGTGTATAGACATTGCTTCCTGTGAAAATTACATTTCTTCCTGTACTGTAGCTGAGTAGAGTCGGATGGTAGTGTTGCGCTGTAAGGTGTTGGTTATGTCCTACACTGATGGTGCATCTCTTGACGCGCTGTAGGGTGTTGGTTATGTCCTACACTGATGGTGCATCTCTTGACGCGCTGTAGGGTGTTGGTTATGTCCTACACTGATGGTGCATCTCTTGAGTCATTCTCGTTGTTTGCAGTTACACACACCTGTTTGCCTTTTCCACTTGAAGTGCTGCTCTGACCTTACAGTTCTTGTTTCCTGTGCTGTTTATCATGCAGCTTAGCATTGTTTCTCATCACGTCAACTTCTTACAGCTTGTCTAGTGAGTTCTTTTTATTCTTTGGCTACTTTGCTTCTCTGGTTCATAGACTTGTGTGTATATACTTACTTTTACCAATGCTTTGTAGAACTGAGTTGGTTTTTTTTTTTTTTTTTGCCAGATACACTTGTTAAAACTTGAAAAGTACTTCCTTTTCCTAGTATTCTAGGATTTGCTCAACAAATCTAATGTACACTGAAAACTCAGTGTGCTGCTATCATCATACAATATTAATTTGTCTTTAAAAACAAACAAGGGAGATAATCTTGTCTTTAGCAAAGTGGGTCTAAGATGGAATTCAGATGCCAGATTTCCTATGAATTCACATGTACCAACTCACTGGAGTTGAGTCCTTTACTGGAATTTTCTTCTGTGTCTATAGATTGTTTTCATCACTTAAAGTCTTTCAAAAATAATCAGAGATCATTGTTGTTCTTTGAGAAAGTTTTATGTTGACTTGTATTTGTAATGCAGTAGGTGACAAGAACCCTTGAATTGTTAGGGGATTTTAGTAAGGTTAAAGTCTATGGAGTTTTGCCTTCTGGTTATTTGGTGCAGACAATCTCATTGTAGCTACCTAGTTCTGTACTTTGTATATATGGTGACTCAGAAAAAGAAGACAGTGGAAATAAAGATTGGATCATAAGCTTTCAAAGCCTGCAACCTGTGGTGGGCTTTGCTGTTTTCCTCTCAAGGATCAAGAGCAGTGAAATGGACTAATAATCCTAGAAAACAGGGAAGCGATGTTTTGGAAAATGGTTTTTATACACTGACTACTTTTGTAGTAGCTATACTTGATTGTATGGCCCTGGGAGGGGTCTGTCTGATGCTCTAGAAGTTCTTATTGTTCTGTATGTTTTGCATCGTTCTGCATCATTCAGGTACGAATGTTCTCTAGTTTTCAAAGCCATTAGACATTGGTGGTTTTGTTGTTAATGTTGCTCCTTTTACTTATGTATGTACATACATGGCATGCCTTGGTAAATGTGTAGAGGTCTGAGGACAACTTGTAGTGACCAGTTCTTTTCTTTTACTGTGTGAGTCCCAGGGATTAATTTAGAGTTGTTAGGTTTGGCAGCAAGTGCCCATGTCTACTGTGCAAGACATGGAACAGGCTCTTGTTATTTTTGTGTGGAGTACTGGAGATTGAGCCTAGGGGCTTTGCACATGCCTAGGTAAGTACTATACAACTGAGATGATGAGGGTTGTGTCATCCAGACAGGTTCCGAGCTTACTATGTGACTGAGGCCAGCTATTAATTCTCTGATCTTTCTGTCCTCACCACCCAAATACTGGAATTACAAATGATAGGTATTGCCATACCCAGTTCTTTTAAAATTATTTTATTTTGGGAAAGGATCTTTTAGTAAGTTGCCCAGGCTGCTTTTAAACTCAAGCAGTAGCCTAGGCTCAGCCTGAATTTGTGATCCTCCTGACCATTTTTAAAGCAATGATGCTACTCAGTCTTGTCATAAACAATTACCTCCTAATGACTTCCTTGCGGTTTTCAATGTTTGTGTAATTGAAGTATGCTTTATTTGCTTTTATTAACAATATCTAAGACCTGAAACTACACAGCATTTTTTAATAATTTATAGCAAGAACATCCAGGTATTATATACATAGTAAATTTGATGTTTATGTTCTGACATTCTCTAAAGAAAATTGGCAATTGATTCTGTTGATTTACTATCTACCAACAAGCTGGTTATTTTTTAGAACTGGTTCAAGATACAGTTGAGAAAGTAATCTCTATAAGGTATCTTTTTACAGTGACTCTTTGACCTTAGGTAACGAACTATAGAAACAAGGCCACATTGCCTCTATGCCACTCTGGATGGATGGATGGATGGATGGATGGATGGATGGATGGGCGGGCTTTGTTATACTGTAAACACTCATTATTTTCTTTCTTCCTTTTTTTTTCCCCCGCAAAAGCAGCAGTTGCTCGTAATAGTTGAGCCCTCTCTTCAGCCCCAGTTTTCAGTTTTCAAAGTTTAAGTGTGGGCTTAGAGAAGCCTCTAAAATTTAGGTGTATATGAATTCTTACAATGCCTGTTTAGTTTTGATTCAATTTTTTTTCCAGAAAGTGTGTTTTGATCATATTCTTTGACCTACTCTAAATCCTCCCATGTCTTCCTGCCTCCTTTCCCAAATTTATGTTCTTTCTCTCTGTGCTGGATAGTGTTATGTCCACTTGACACAAACTAAAGTCATCTGAGAGGAAAATGTCTCCATAAGATCAGGCTGTACATAAGACCGTACTTCATTAGTGACTGATGTGGGAGGCTCCAGGCCTGTGTGGGTGGTGCCATCCCTGGGTTGGTTGTCCTGGGTTTTATAAGAAAGCAGGCTAAGCAATCCATGAGGATCAAGCCAGTAAGTAGCACCCCTCCATGGCCTCTGCAACTGCTCCTGCCTCCAGTTTCCTGCTCTGCTTGAGTTATTGGCTTGGCTTTCTTCACTGATGGACTGTCACCTGGAAGTATAAGCTAACACAAACCCTTTCCTCCCCAAGTTGCCTTGGTCATGGTATTTCATCCCAAAATATCCATTTTGTGTTGGCTAGTCAATCCTGGTCTTAAGGCCTGCCCTAGAGTATGATTGAAAACTTGAGACTAGATAGGTCCTGCGCCCTAGGGGAAAACCTACTGTTGTTTTGCTAAAGAAACAGTAATAAAATAACTCCTAATGACATATTGTTGTAGCAGAGCTCAACTACCATTAGAGAAGGCTTTTCTTACAGTAGATGGTAACTCACAGCTGGACAGCATGCTGAGACTGAGACTTTGGCACACTCGGTCCTGATGGAAAGTCCTTATCCCTTCCCTCAAGGCTTAGGGATCTACATGGAAGCAGAGGTAGAAAGAGTGTAAGAGCCACAGGTTATGGGTCCATGAAAACAGCATCTTCCAAGCACAACAAGAACGATACAGAGACTAACAGCATGTTCAGAACCTGCATAGGTTCAAACCAGACAGTTGCTTTTCTAAACTGACTTTAAAAAGGTTAAAAATATTTTTAGACTGTCATCTGTTAGGGTTGGGAGATGGCTTATTTGTAAACTGCTTTGCTGTGAATGCAGGAGGACCTGAATTTGATCTCTAGCATTCATGTAAAAGATCTGGGTCCAGCATCGTGCCTGTAGTCTCAGCTGTGGAGACACTAGGATAGCGGGATCTTGGGGGGTGTGGGCCAGCCACACTAGCTGTATTGACAAGCTCCAGGTTCAGTGGAAGACGCTGATTCAAACAGTTGGAGTGATTGAGGGAGACACTTGATGTAGTCTTTTGGATTCTCCGAGCACAACACAAGTGCGTGTGCCTATACACAAAGGCATAATGAAAAATAAAATGTAAAACAAACAAACAAAAATCCATAAACAAACCTCCTGTTCCACAAAGCTGCTACACGAGTCAGTTGTGGTACCTGATTGTGGGTGTGCGTTTTGGGAAGTATATGTGAGGTGGTTTTGTTAAGCATATGTACAGAAAACTAGACCATATATAGGCTGTATGACATGTGAAGTCATGTATACATATGTTCCTGACCATGTGGCATGTTATTGTAAAGCTAAAAGTCATTTTAGAGATGTGTGGTTCCCTTCGTTTTACACAAAACGAACAATTTTTGTGATCTTCCTCCATTATAGTGATGCTTTTGACATACAGTACGGCGTTGTGGTTATTCGCCTGAAGGAGGGACTGGACATCTCACACCTCCAGGGACAAGGTGAGCGAGCGAGCACTCTTTAGCGTAAGAGCTTACTTTAAAACTATGAATTACTTTGTTAGAAAACCATGCCTAGTCCTTACAAGTTCTTCACTGGCTTTGATAACTAACCCATCTTTTTCACGTTGTATGTTTGTTATCTTCAGATCAGATAATGTACTGGGAAGCCACCAATGTCTGTCTTCTCTTTGTACTGGCTTATGTGATACCTAAATATTATTAATGGAGAGGGTAAATTTTAATATATATTTTAGCCTTAAGAGCAGCAGACATTAGTTATGATTATAAATTGGTCAAATTTATTTTTAAAAGATAGCATGAAACAATATTTACTGAAATATTTAAATCACTACTAGGCTGTAAAGGTATTAAATAGTACAATGTATATTGTACTATTGGGAAAAAAGTATTTTTTTCAAGCATTTTGCTTTTTTTTATTATTTCAGTTTTTTAATTAATTAAACATTATATATATATATATATATATATATATATATATATATATATTAAAATGAAGGCTGAGATCTAATTTAAGATGTAATGTTCCTGCCAATTTTATGAAAGTGGAAATTTCTATATCCTTCAAAGATTTGCTGATTTCAAAATATTGAATAGCTACCATTTCCCCTTATCAGTTAATTAATAAAACCATCAGATTAGCTGAGTTTCTTTCCATCACACAAGTCAGTAATGGATTGTGGACAGACTAGCAATTTTGTGTTGTACTTTTTCTTTATACATGTTTTATAGTAGAAGTTAAATATTTACTGATTATTTGCCAAAATCTGAGCATGCTTTAAGAAGAATTGGTACTTTTAGTGGACTTATTAGGAAAAGGCTGTACTTCTGACATTGACTTTGTGGTTTTAGAATAATTTCCTAGGGCTGTGTGTTCTCTGTGTGCATGTGAACATTTGTCACATTACAGTTTTTATAACGACTTTCATCCTTTGCCTATGGTGTTCTATTTTGGGTGACTCTCTCATTCATGAGTCACTCCACATAACCATTTAGGGTACACATACTTAAATGCTTACTCATTTTAAACGTTGTGGGTATTTCTTAAGAAGTCAATCATCACCAGGATACCGGTTACCTTTTAGTTATTAAACCACGATACTTCAAACAGTTAAAACATGTTTTTTTTTTTCTGTGTGTTTACTTTTTTCTTTTTCTTTTTTTTTTTTTATTAATTTATTCTTGTTACATCTCAATGTTTATCCCATCCCTTGTATCCTCCCATTCCTCTCCCCCCTCCCCAATTTTCCCATTATTCCCCTCCCCTATGACTGTTCCTGAGGGGGATTATAAAACATGGCTTTTAATATTGTTTTAAATACTTTCATATTTACAGAAGAATTATTGTCTTCACAAGAAAAATCACCCGGTACCAAGGACGTGGTAGTTAATGTGGACTACAGTAAAAAGTCAGATCAAGATACTTGTAAATTATCTGGTGAAAAATCTGTTACACATAAAGGTAATTTTCATTCAAATAAGATTTTATTACAGTTATATTTTAATTTAGAGGGGATTGGCTTTTGTATATAATATACAATACAAAGTCCCTTTTCTCAAGCTAGACATTGTTCGTTTCTAGCTGGTCAGGTAAAACTGACTACAAAATAAGTAGCAAGTTTGAAGTCTTTGCTTGCCTTACACAAGTAAAACAGAAGTCATGCCAAGTAATTAGTTACTAACATGGTCTTAAGTTGTTTGCTTTACATATTTTTGTTTGAACTTGGGAAGAACATGTACTTTTTCATGAGGTGTACAGATAATTTTATTCATAAGCTTGTGTGTCATGTAAGAAGGAAGAGGGATGACTTCCAAATCTTACTCTCCCACCCTCACTCTCCAACCTCTGTTCAGACTCGTATCTCCATCTGTTCCTTTCCAGCTGATACGCAACAAGAAAGAAATCTGCACTGTAAATCATCAAGCCATAGTGTACTTTTGATTTCTCTAAGATGACTACCATCCTTTTCATGAAATCGATAGCCTTGGACACACCATGTCTCTGTGCAATTTATCCATTAGATTATTTGAAAGCATTAATGTTGCTTTTTATTCTTTTCCTTCCTATGTAACTTGCCTAGTGTAGTGGTAGAAAGTGTAGCTTGCATACATTTCTCCTCTTAGCCCTTGGTGGCTTTATTATTATTTTCTGTGTTGTCTATACACTAGCTTTTTCTGTTCATTTTTTGCATTTATTTTAACTTATATGTACATTCTTTTACCCTTCTCCCATTCTCTTGCCTGAAACCAACCCTTTCTGTATACTCTCTGAGGACTCAGTGCAGGCATTGGTCATTTCCTAGGAGCTACTCTGCACTCACACCTGGAGGGATGTTATCCTTCATTAACCCCTAAAGACTAGGAGACTAGCTCAGTACATTTCTACTGTGTGGTAAACACATTTAGCCCAATTTAAAGAGAATTTTGGGGGTGGGTAAGAAGGCCCAGTTGGAAAAAGATATTTGCCACCACCGCCAAGTCTTATGACTTGAATTTGATCCCTGGGACCCTCAGAGTGGAAGGAGAGAACCGACTCCTAACAGCTTTCATATACCCGCATAAGTAATATTATAAATAATTCTAAATGTCACTTTGTCTTTGACACTTAAACTTCTGTAATATAAACTACCCATCATATTTTCAAAAGCAGATATTAAGTATTATAATAGTAATATTTAAAACTTAATAATTAACAGTTGTATAACTTGATTTTTTGCTTTCTGTGGCAAATTCTCAAAATCAGCATAGAAAATATAAGAGAAGTAGCTACTATGTAAAAACTCTTCAGCATTAGGAATATTATAATGTAGTTAATAGTCACAGTATTTTTTGTTTTTTGTCTTGCCTACTGAGGCATATAGAATACAAGGGAACCCCCATCCCCCACCCCCAAGAAAAGAACACCCTGTAAGTGCTTGGTTTGTGTCAGCCCTAAGCTCATTTAACCAATGCCTACAATTGCACAGCCTTAAGGGGTAGGTACATGTTCTACCAATGAGAAAGCAAGGCATTAGCTAAGCACCTGTGGCTCCCAATAGGACAGGGTTAGTGATCCATAGTACTGGAAGCCAGGGAGTCTTACTCAGGATCCTACTGCAGGATCTTCTCTCCTCTCCATGTCTCCAGTTTTGCTTGCCTTAAACAAATCAATTTACATTCAGGGAGGAGAAGAGTTAGAAAAACTGCTTACCCCAGAAAACAGACTGGAGAATATTTAAATACAAGCTGGTGATTGTATGCACACATGCACATGGACGTGAACTTTATTTGAAGAAAATGACTCCTTTACATAAAACAAGATATCTATCTCTGATTAAATTCCTTAATCTTTCAAATGCTGATTGGCTTGTACTAATACTAGGTGCTTTTAGTCTGTGTAGTGATGTGATGACCTGTTTAAAGCCTGTGTATTATCTGCAAAGATAATCGCTCAAAGTCATGCTTCCACTCTGCTCGCTGTAATGTGACATTCTCAGCTCATTTCAAGTATGAAACTTAAAGTTTACAAAATCCGCTGGATCTTTTGAATAATTTCACAGAAATAAATTTTCAGGGTGGGTGTTAATCATTCACTCTGTATGGTCTTTGTAGAAAACAGGTTTTTAAAAAATATTAAACACTAAGTATAAAAATATTAATTTTTAGTCTTAATCATTTCTCATGGGCTGTTGCTTCACACTGTCTTGTTTATAATGTGCTCTATTTACATTTCCATATTTTATGATTATAAAGGCAATTAACTTCATATTTTGTGTTTTTTAAACATAATCTAGATGAGGAAGAGGATGGCAAGACTCCAACTCAGCCACTGTTGAAAAAAGGCAGGCATTGTTCATCATTTTATTTTAATTCCCCTTTTCATACTGTTAACTCTTTAATTCCAACCCTATTATTTTCCTTTTATTTTAATTTAGTTTTATTTCCATGGTGAGGTGATATTACAGTTATCTATCAAATGCAGATTAGCAAAATTAATATTATTCCAACAAAAGCATTAAATCTCACTGGGACAAGCTGTTATTTCAGTCTTTTGAACCGTCATAGTGTCTCTGAAATACTCAAACCTGGAAAGGCAGGGGTATTTTGTTTTTTATTTTCTCATTAGTTTAAACTGCATGGTTTAGAGGATAAGTAGGGACACTGGAGTAGGCTTATTTGCAGTGTCGCTTACATTCTTTACCATCAGTTGTACCCGGCCAAATTCTTGATTTTAATACTAATGTATTTTCCGTTTCAAAAATTGCGATATTTCTCACAGTCATGCTGCGTTTGGGAGATACACAGTCATGTCAGCGTACATGAATTTTATGAGAAGGAGATAGAGGTGAGAGTTATGGAGCAGTGTGGTTTGGTAGCCATATTATTTCATCATGCAAAATCATTTGTCATGTTTGCTTACATCATGGCAGCATGAAAAGTGAATGATGGGCCGTCTGGAGAAATGACCAGAGTTCCTTCTGTCAATTTCTGTTTTTAAAATTGTTGTAATGGAGTTTCATAATAGTCATTTGCTTGTTCATGGAGTCAATGCTGATTTTTTTTTTTTAATTCCTAGAAATGTAAATGGGAACTCCTTTCAGACATGCAGCAAATTTGTATTCTTTCCAAGGAGTTCCTACCATCTTTCTGTGATTCAGAGAAAGATATGGATATATGGCTTTAAAATTGGGCATCCCATGTTGAGAGGACAGATGATAAACATATTTCCTTGATAACTCTTAAGAGTGACTGGTGTTTCTCCAGTCACCTCGCAAATACAGCTTTTTACTTAATATCTTTGAACTCATTGAGATACCAGATAATCCAAGAAATCTCAAGAAATAAGCGTAAAGCTTGATTGGTTAGTGTAAAATAGCTTTTAAAAAATAAACTAAAATAAACTCTCAGTATTTGTTTGGTGTTTAGGATCCCTGCACATTCACCAGAATACTTCAGAATAGTAGACATTAGAATAATTTGGATGAGTTTCCTTACTGTAAAACAAAAGGTACTTTTTTTTATACTCAGATTATATCTGTTATAAGCTACTTCAAGCTTATGATGGAAGCCATATACAGTTGTCTGTGTATAAATGTATCTGAATTTACAAATGCTAGGGAATTCTAGGAATACAGTGAAAGAGACTTAACATTAAGTTCCCTTATGTCATAATGTTTTGCTTAATCCTTCAGAATCCAAAGGCCCTGTTGCACCTTTAAATGTAGCTGACCAAAAGCTTCTTGAAGCTAGCACACAGTTTCAGAAAAAACAAGGGAAGAATACTATAGATGTCTGGTGGCTTTTTGATGATGGAGGTAAGCCGTTAATGTATCTTTTAAATAATGAGAAATTTACTGACGATGTAAGGACAGTGCTAAGGAAATGGCATACCTTTCTCATGTGTTTGCCCCATTTGGGCTTTACCAGCATTCTCCACACAAGAGTCAGTGTGAGAATCATGCACAGTGGTCATGTCCTTCATATAGAAGGTCCTTTAGTCCTTTCTTGAACTTTGTGACTGTGCCATCTTATTAACTATTATGGATCAGTTTATGGACTGTTACTCAGTTTGGAATGTA
The DNA here is from genome assembly GCF_903995435.1 of Acomys russatus. Lineage (NCBI taxonomy): Eukaryota > Metazoa > Chordata > Mammalia > Rodentia > Muridae > Acomys > Acomys russatus. The sequence goes on from NC_067156.1 coordinate 44,802,313, forward strand.
ATTAGATTGGTCACAATCAGTATCAGGTTAGGAATCTTTGGCAGAATAGTACAGAAGTGGTACTGCACTTTCTGTCTATATCTCACCAGGAGTGGTATGTTGGTGTTAAGTAGGCTGTTGAGTAAAGTTTTTCAGGCTTGTCCACTGAAAAGTTGCTTTCCCCTCTTTATGATCATGGATGTGGTGGTGGTGGGCTTTCTTGAAGTCTCTGCAAACAAATCCTTCTTCCTCAACCATTGCGCCTGTCTTAGCATTCACTCATGTTTCTGAATTGACTCTTGTGTTTCTGAGTGATGCGTTTTGATGGCCATCATTTTTTCCTCATTGATTGGTTGGCATTTTATTGTAATGAAGAGCTTGTCTCTTTATTTTAAGTCATTGATTTTTTTTTATCCAAAAGGATATAATTTATTACTGTCATCAATTATTTGGCTTTCAGATTGTCCACATCTATCCAGCAAGATCTACCCTGCTTCCCTAGGCTGACGTGATGTGTTCATTTGTCATAGGGCACGCATTTGTGGATAAGGTGGTATCCTAGGCTTATCCCTTCCTCGTCATGGAAAGAACCTTTTATCTAAAAACTTTTGGTTTGCTTATAGTCAAGAGTCATACTTAGAAGCAATATGCTTATGGCTTCTTGGATAATACTTTGTTACCAGGCTCCCTCAGTAGGCAGAGCTGAGGAAGATACACACACACACACACGTATGTATAATGTATACATATATGTATATATAGTGTATGTGTGTGTGTATACTATATGGAGCTTTAATGTTTATTTTTATGTATATGAAGACTCTGTTTGCATGTACATCTACATGCCAGAAGACGTTATCGGATCACATTATAGATGGCTGTGAGCCACCCATGTGGTGCTGGCAATTGAACTCAGGACCTCTGGAAGAGCAGACAGTGTAGAACTGAGCCATGTCTCCGGCCCTATATAGAGCTTTAAAGCTAATTTCAGTCTACCTTTTCCCTTTTCATCTTTCTGATTTCAATGTGAAAGTTGTTCCCATTAGGCTATATTCATTTCCTTTGCCTTTCTATGTGCAACTAATTTTCTAACTGCCTTGGCCACTGTCTGATTTAATTAATTAAAGAACTGCAGTTCTTTGACTGAACCACGATTCTTGTACCTTTCTCCTAGGTGCAATTGTCAAGGGAAGATAGAAGAACTTTACTTTACGTTGCGCTATAATAAAAGTGTTTTTGAGACTAAGTTGAAAACTTTTGTTTGCAATATTAGCATTTAAAAAAGGACTTACTGTATTTTCATAATTCAGGTTTGACCTTATTGATACCCTATCTTCTGACTACCAAGAAAAAGTGGAAAGATTGTAAGATTCGAGTATTCATTGGTGGAAAAATAAACAGAATAGACCATGACCGGAGAGCGTAAGTTTGTATTAAAGTGGAGAACATTAATCAGATAGCCCTATCATGATAGAGATTTGATAATAAAAACCACATAGGCCCTGAAGTATTAACTGTACTGCAAAAATCTCATTAAACGGAACCTCATCCTCTTTAAATTGACCTTCATATTTAAATTATAAGTACATACTTACTTAGATGTGATATTTTAACACACTAGCATTTTAGAAAGACTTTACTATACTGTAAGATCTTTAGTCCTTTGAGAGAAAGTGCATAGAAATTGCCTTTTCATTTGTAGAGAAACTGTATGGACTCAGAGACATGAGAAGTTCAGCACTATGTACTCCTGTGTTCCTGTCAGCCTGCACTGCCATGAGTGTGGTTTCTGGGACCTCTCCCCTGAGCTTTCCTTGTATTGTACACATTGCTCCCAGTTTGATGTAGAAAGGCAGAGTTTTTGAGTTTTGTTTTGTTTTGTTGTTTTTGGTTTTTTTGTTTTTCGAGACAAGGTTTCTTTGTATAGCCCTGGTGGTCCTGGACTCGCTTTGTAGACCAGGCTGGCCTTGAACTCACAGCGATCCACCTAGAAAGGCAGAGTTTTGACTGATGCTCCCACAGTCCTGTAATTGATCTAGAGAGTGTGGGTGCTGCATTTGGCAGTGAAGGTTTCTGATGTTGTGCCTTTTCTCTTTACATCTTGTACCCACTCCAAATATGTCCTTCATGTAGCCCTCATTTTGGGGACGTCAAGGCATTTTTTGTCTCCTGTGTACATCGCTCTTCATTGGCCTCATTCATGTTGTTGTGTGACAAGACTTCCTGAGGAGATGCAGCACACACACATCTACTCACTCCAGATAGGGAGCCCCATGAGCAGCCGCGCATTGGTAAACCAGTGTGTTTTAATTGGGTTATTGACAGGAGTAGAAATGACTCAAAGAGCTGTATTACCAAAGCCCACCCCAGCACGGGTCACAGCTCACAAAAGCTGGGAAACGCGGATTTCACTGTGCAGCCTGCAGCTAGTTCAGCTGGTTGAAGAGTGCCCCTGTGCCCTTTCCTAGAAACTCTGGTCTAAACTTCTTTCTGGCAGCTTGGCCTGTCTGAGAGTGACTCTCAGAAGCTTTACGGCTTACTCTGGGAGGGAGGAGCCCAGTGAAAATGGTCAGTTTCAGGAACTTCCTGAAGCAATTTTGAGTTACCTTCCTGCTTAGAAAGAGCTTCCCTCAGGATAGAGTATACCAGACTTGGAGAAAACTGTTATGTAACAAAGTGCTGCATCCTTTTGAACCCAATCCAGTTATCACAGCACTGGGCCCTACTGTATTTACCCCCCTTCCTCTTAGTTGATATTTGAGACTGTTCATCATTTCCTTACATTTTAATTTTATGGCTATAGTTGTACTTAAGAGTTACCAGAATCAGTTAGATATTTATTCATTTCAACAATGAATTATTTAAGAAATGCTTCTCATACCTTACTTTTTAGAAGAACTTTTATTAAGTAAGATCTTGCTTCATTGACTGCTTTTCTTGGGTGTTTCATCTTTCTGTTATTACTCTTAGTATTCATGACCCTGTACAAGATCCTGTCTAAGGTCTTCAGTTACCAGATATCAGGCTTGTTGAATTCCTTTTCCTGACTACCACCAAAGACAAACACTATGAGTTTTCTCTTTTATGAGCTGAAGCTTGAATATGCCTTTAAATGTTTTATTTGGGGCTTGATGTTTTAAGATAAATCTAATAAATAATCCAAGTATAATTTAAGAGGGGCTTTCTTGTTATTAAATATATATTTCCAATATGCTTTGACTAAAATTACTTTTTACTAAGCTATCTACCACATTTCATTGTGAAAGCCTTCTTTGCTCACCCACGATTAGGTGTTGTCACTTTCTCATTGACATGATAAAATACCTGAGTGGCATCTTGAGAAAAGGGAGGGTTTGTGTAGGCTTAGAGTTTGAGGGTACAGCAGTCCATTGTGGTAGAAATGTATGCTAGCTGCAGTGTGCAGCAGTTGGCCACATTGTGTCTGCAGTCAGGACACAGAAGAGACACTGCTCAGTTTTTCTGGAAAATTTTTTAATGACACACCTAGAAGTCCGTCTCCTACGTGATTCCAAATGCAGTGAAGTAGACAATGATGATTAACCACCATCAATATGAGAGACAGACAGAGAGACAGACACTACTTATCGATGGTCTCTTTTTTTAATGGAGAATATGAGCTAATTCAGGAAATTGGTGTAGCAGCTGATAGATTTTTCCCTTTAAGTCATCTTATCACACATGTAGAGAGTAAACATACTTGTTGGTATCCTTTACACATCTGAATGCTGCTCTTTCTGTTATAGGATGGCAACTTTACTTAGCAAATTCCGAATAGACTTCTCCGATATCATGGTCCTAGGAGATATCAATACCAAACCAAAAAAAGAAAAGTAAGTTGCTGGATAAATTATTCTATGTAAATTTTCAATTCCTTCAGTTTATGCAGACACAGACGATTTAATGTGAAATGATTACCTGGGCCTTTTCTCTGCCCTGAGTTATGTGAAACTGTGTGGTACTCTGCTTACCAGTGATCCTAGAGTAAACATTAATGAATTCTCTGAGAGGATTTCACTTCTTTACATGCAATCTGAAAATTGTTAGTGCCATAGAAATTCCAGATAGGTTTTAAATTCCAGATGTTTCTTGCCCACAGTCAATAAAAGCATTTGATCTCAACTTTATATACATATCACTTCCAGCTGTTTACTTGTATTGTGAAAACCTGAGAGTTTCCCTATAATAGTTGCGGTCAAGAGTCTTTTTTTGTTTGTTTGTTTGGGTTTTTTGTTTGTTTGTTTGTTTGTTTTTCTTCAAGACAGGGTCTCTCTGTGTTAGTCTTGGCTGTCCTGCACTTGCTTTGTAGACCAGGCTAGCCTCGAACTCACAGTGATCCACCTGCCTCTGCCTCCTGAGTGCTGGGATTAAAGGTGTACGCCACCACGCCCAGCGGTCAAGAGTCTCTTATTTAAACAATTTCTACTCTTGAGATGGTCTTCCTGAAAATGGCACAGAGAGGCAGGTATTGTCTGTGTATTTTATCAGGGATAATTATAATTATTTTTAGGCATGTTTTGAATGAGTTACAGAGCTGAGATAGGGATTATGTTTTCCCTTGAGTTGGAAAAGATTTGCTATTTGAGCAAAGTTGTATTTGACATATCACTCAGGAATCATTTTGGCTGATGTCAGCCTGTAGTTGAGGGGTTGACTCAGGCAAGGACTAAATCTGCTCAGTGTGGGAGACTGGATGTACTGTTTTCTAACTAATTTATAAAACTCGTTACAAGTTATTGTTTACTATTTAAGATGTTTCTGATACATAATTCAAAATAAGACTGTCAGTTTTCTTTCTATTTTTTAAAGTATTGTCACTTTTGATGACATGATTGAGCCGTATAGACTTCATGAAGATGACAAAGAACAGGAAATTGCAGATAAAATGAAAGAAGATGAACCTTGGCGAATAACAGACAATGAGCTTGAGCTTTATAAGACTAAGGTATTCTTCATTCTGCTTCCTTTTCATTAATCTTACATGTGGTCCAATAGAATTAGAATTACTGATGCTGCAAATACCAAGCACTGATTTGATACAGGGGAAAATAGTCATGTAAATTAAACCTTAAACCTCTATTAGGATCATTTTATATATGAATATTGGGAAGCAGCATCAAATATTTATCTAAATGGTATTTTATTATACAAAATTTTTGCTTTTGCTGCTCGTTTTACAAGCCATGGTACCTGCTGAGGAGCCTGCTGCTCTTTTTCTTCCTCTTCTCTTCTGTCCTCTTCCTTCCTCCCTTTCCTCCTCCTTTGGTAGTGCTAAAGATCCAGCGCATAGCTACATAGGTGTACACATTGTACACTGACCTACAGTCTGCCTTACGCTGTCCACAGTTCTAATTATGGGGTATTTAGGAATGACTCTATTCTTTTTTATTTCAGACATATCGGCAGATCAGGTTAAATGAATTATTAAAGGAGCATTCAAGCACAGCTAATATAATTGTCATGTAAGTATTGTTGGGGTAAGGTTTAGGTTATTTTTATAAAGGTGTAGCTTGTATCTGTTTCTCTCTGTATTTGCTATGATAACAGTACTTAACCTTTTTTTAAGTTCTTTTTAGAATTTCATATATGAGTATTATATTTACTTCATTCTCTTCTTCCCTCCCCTGCTTCTCAACTCCTCCCATGTCCAGCTTGCTTCCTCTCAAATTTGTGCTTCTTTCTGTGTCTGTCTGTCTGTCTGTCTGTCTCTCCTCGTCTCTCTCTCCTCCCCCCCCCCCAACCTCCTTTGGTTTTTCGAGCCAGGGTTTCTGTCTGTAGCCTGGACTGTCCTAGACTCATTTTGCAGACCAGGCTGGCCTCAAACTCATCAAAGTTACCCACTTGCCCAGCTGGCCTTTTCTTTAATTGTTATGATAAATTAAATGATTGTTAAAATAAATTCTTGTACACACATACCACTGAGTCAATTTAGTGTTGCTCATATGTATATGTTTTTAAGGCTGACCACTAATTGGCTGACCAACTAGGGGGCTCATCCGTGAGTAGGAAAAGCCTTTAGCTTTTCATCCAGGGTAATGCCTCATGAAATTTCTTCCATCCACACTGGCATGCCAGCTGGTGTTGTCTTTGTTCAGGTCTTATTTCATGCCTACAACTTCCCTGTCATATATTGAATGCACTAACTCACAGCAGACATCCAGGTCCTCTGGCTTTTCCAGTCTTTTTGTCCTCTCTTTAGCCATGCTCCCTGAGCCTTAGGTATAGGGGTTGTGCTGTAGATGCATCAAATGGGGCTAAGTACCCCAAATCCAGTTGCTCTATGCATTGTGGCCAGTTGTGACTTTCTGTAATGCTTTTTATCTAAAACCATGACAGTGACACCAAAGAACAGTTAGGGTAACATGAAGCACATTTTTAATTTGTGCTGACAGTGGGTAGATTTCTATAATGGAAGACAATATACCATAGAAATTTAGAATGAATCTTTATAGGTCAAGGGGTTGCTACCATATTTTATAAATAGAAATAAATTCACAAGAAAAAGTAAAATTAATAGAGGTAATTATATTTCATTTTTCATCTGTAACTTCCACTGTCTGACTTACATGCTTTTTTTCTGAAGAATCCTATCCTTCATTCTCCACAGTTGAGTGGGGAGTGGGGTCTGACTTTCACATGAACTCTGCTGCCCCATATTTGACCACGTGCCCTGGTTGGGGAGGCCTGGTGGCACTCAGAGGAAGGATAGCAGGCTACCAAGAAGAGACTTGATACCCTATGAGCATATACAGGGGAAGGAGGTCCCCTCAGTCACAGTCATAGGGGAGGGGAGTAAGGGGAAAATGGGAGGGAGGGAGGAATGGGAGGATGCAAGGGGTGGGATAACAATTGAGATGTAATATGAATAAATTAACAATATTAAAAAAGAATCCTATCCTTAGTGAAGGGAAAGCTTGAATTAGTATTAAATATGAAGCTCTCAGGAATACTTACTCTTAGTGGATAAATGTTTGAAAATCTGTCGAACCCCGGAAAGCTGGGGACAGTGAAAAGAGAGCATGTATAGAAGTTACTGCTGTATTTTTTTCAGAGCTCCCCTTCATTCAGAAGCATTTTATTACAGGAATTGGGACCTAATTAATAATTGTTTCTTTTTTCTCTAAAGCATTGCTCAGTGTCTTTCTCGTTCTGATTCAGGAGTCTCCCAGTTGCACGGAAAGGTGCTGTGTCTAGTGCTCTGTACATGGCTTGGTTAGAAGTTCTGTCTAAGGACCTGCCGCCAATCCTCCTGGTTCGCGGGAATCACCAGAGCGTCCTTACCTTCTATTCCTAATTGTTCTGCATCGTGGAGTTCCCTCCGAGAATGGTACTTCAGTGCCTAGTGAAGTGGCTGAGATCGTCAGCATCACCTCAGCATCACAGGGGAGCTGGGACTCCTTCATACGTCATTATTAGAAAGCACATGGAAAGTCGCTCCGCTGATGAGACACACAGAGACTTCAGTTCTAGTTTACGCCATAGCTCAATTTTAATGACTGGTGATTCATGTTGGACTGAAGTTCATGAGAGTAAAGTTTTCCTTTGCTACTTGAAAGCAATAAGAGTGTATTTTTTTTTTTTTTGATTGATGAAAGGAGTACAAAAGCCTTTAGCCTTGAGGTGCCTTCTGAAATTAACCAAATTTCATCCATATATCTATCATCTTTTGTAAATTTATAGAATGTTTGAACTCTGCCTTCAGATATTATTTTTATTTCTAATCTCTGTCACCTTAAGTGGACACTGCTTTTCTCCTCCCATTGACCAGTTAGTGTTGAGTAATGTGTGTTTTGTATTACTTTTGTAAAGGTATCTGTTAGATACTAAAGAGGATTAGGACAAAATAAAATATGAAATAAAATATAAAACATGGTGAAAGTATCAAAAAGAAAAAAAATAGAGCCCAAGGTTAGGTGTACATGAGTATATGTACATATAGAGCTAGGAAAAACAGGCCCAAAATATCATTTTTAACTCTCAATTGGAATCATGCATTATTTCTTTTAAATCATAGAGAAGGCTCAAGATCTACCCAGTACTTCGTGGAGAATGATGAAAAATCACTCATCCTTTTTCAAGTAAAACCCTAAGATCATTTGTATTATTGTTTAAAAGACCTGTTCTAATTTAGAGTTTCCTCTCAAATGTGAGGGACTTTTAAGACATGCTAACAGATATTTTGGGAGGAAATTTAGACAAAGCAATGCCATTTCATAGAACATTTCAATGAACATTATGGGGGTTTCACTATCCTATACCATCATTTATTTTTAAAAGTAATTAAAATTTTTTCAATGGTTAAATGGACCACTCTTTTCTTGTGAAATGGTTTTAGGCTTAATATATTCAAGTGTCAAGTACATTTAGTCTTAATACACTCAGGTTCGAACAGATTATTCTGAACATTGAAATCTAATCCATTCTTAATACTTTAAAACTTTTGTGTTAAAGAAAACTGCCAGTTTGTGCGTTTGACCTCCTTGTCTACTCGTGCACTTGACAGTGCTCATGTGCCGTCTTGAAAGCTTTATATACGGTTGTTAATGTGAAGGTTTTCATTTTTCAAGGAAGGATTTTCTAAAAACATTTCAAGGGATTCATGTCTACATGTTTGTATGTGTGTATGTTATCATACACAGGTGCATATGTGTATATGTAATGAAATTTATGTTGCCAGTGTTTCAAATTTTTAAAGTGATCACAATTTGGTAGATTACATTTCTTAAAAAGTAAATGTTGAAGTCAGATCAAAAGGTTGCAGGTTTCATGAAGGACAAAGACACTTTGAAGAAGGCCATACAGTTACCTGGTTAGGGAAAGGGCTGTCAGGTAGGTGATCCCCAAGTCTCGGTGGAGAACATACACAGACTTTCATCATCCCGAGGGATGTCAGAACAGCCTTCCCAGTGGCGCAGTGTTTCTGCTGCGTGATACAGACAAAATTAATAAATTTATCAGCTGGATATCTGCTCATTTCCATTCAGAATATCAAGAAAGTGACGTTAAGTGATTTTTAAAAAGTTTTTCTTACATTAGATTACAATATTGTTCCATTTATTGTAAATTTTGCAGAGTTTGGGGGCAGTATAGAGGAGTCAAATTCAGTAAACCATGTCATGTGTGAATTTTCTGAATGGGTAATAGGGTGTGGGCTGAATACTCCTAGCTTGAAATGTACACAGGTGCACTTGCCTTTTATTTTTATTTTCTCATTCAGGAAACTTCATTGTGATCTCTACTATAGAAACTAAATGTCATACATCATAGTGTGTATAAAGTACGTAAAATTTCAGTACACATAATAGGGAGGGTAATATTGTTTGTGAAATAATGTAAGAAGCTTTCCACTTTAAAAACTACATTACGCTCACTTACCACTAGATACCAGGTCAGACATTATCAAGGTTTCATTAGTACTCTAAAAATGAGAATTTTCAACAATTACTTATTAGAGATGCTAGCTAGTATTAAAGCTGTTTTTATTTTATGTCGAATTTTGATTATTTTGATGCCAAATTATTTTTTAGTCCTAATCATTGATAATAACTTGAAAATAATTATGCAGTGGCATTTGAGCTCACTGTTAATGATAGGTGAAACATTCAAAGAGAATGTTGGTGTTGATTATTAACAGTTAACTAAATCAAATATTTATTTGTTGCGTTGTTTCCTTTGTGCTTTAGATTTTCCTTTACACTCTTTTCATATTTCTTTCTGATATATGTGTTTTTTTAAGACTATGGAAATAATTTAAAGAGTTGAGCTCTGGTGATTATCTGCTAAGTTTGAAGATGTAATATTTTGATAATACTGTACTCTACCTGTCACAAATGCTTTTGTAATGTTTTAACCCCGAGTATTGCAGTTGCTGCTTTGTACAGAAGTTGCTGCAATAAAGGAAGTGGAGTTATAAAAACGTTAATATCTCTTGTTAGTTTTACCTCATCTTTGCCAGCCTTGTGGTTTCCTGCCAATTAAGTGACCAATACTCCCGTAGTGTCTGTGTTTGAAGTGGTCTTGAGGAAGTTGAGTGAACTGTTTACATCTCCAGTCTCAGGAGGATGACTGTTGCTGCTGACTTTACTGAACTGTAGACAGCACAGCACAGTATGGTTGTTTTTGAACTGATGTCACTTTTTAATTCCTAGTTTAGGGCCAGACTTCTCAGAGGAAACTAAAAGATTAAAGAAATTCATATTCCCTGAGTTTAAGTTGGTTTTTGGTTCCCCCCCCCCCTCGGGATTTTTTTTTTTTTTTTTTTTTTAGTAAGCTGATTTGCAGTTTTATAAAGCATTTTCCCTTTCTCATTTGGACCCTTCAGGGTACATGTGCTGGACTCTTACTTACATCGCTTTCACTCTTGAGAAAGCAGCTTAGAACAGTTATGAAATTTGTTAAAGGTCGTGGAAGTTGCTAAGGACATTGGCCAGAGCCAGGGATTTGTCTTATGCACTCACTGCTGCTCAGTAAGACATCTGAGATAGAGCAGACACTTACAAACTCCCCTCCCACTCTGCCCTTCAAGTCTACCCAGCACTCACAGTACAGCTGCAAATAAGTGCTTGTTCAGGCTGCCATCATAGAGCTTAAACCAAATGGTCCCACTTAAGGTCTTTGGTTTTTGTTCTTCAATAAGCTACAATTTGAGCCACTTTACTTGGGTCTTTGAGAACTTAGGAATTCAAAAGTTACTGTGGCATTCTAGTTTTAAACAGAACCCAGTAGGGTTACTCTTTTCATCTGAGGAGAGTTGCAGTTGATAGGCAGTTGTTAATATGTAGCAGCAAGGGGATCAGAGACTGAAGAAACCCACAGTAAAGGTAGGTGCTGTCCTTGGACGCACTAAGAAATTCCATCTTGTTCAGGTAGTTGAGATAGGAACATTGCAAGATGTAATGGGCTAAGCTATGTGACATCGGGGGTGGCGTATGAACTAGTCTAATTGTTTTTATAAACCTATTGGCAAAATAAGAATCGAGTCATCCTTCTAGAGAAGATGTGGACTTGTCACTTCCTTGGTGCTGTCCTTACAGACCAAGGACCAATTTCCCAGCTGTTTGCATGTGAGTACAAATGTCTAATAGGCTTTACCTGCAATTAAAGCTAAACTTACTTTTTTTTTTTTTGATCCATGATATAGGAAGAGTGGTCCTTGACTCATTTCTTGGTAAAATTGTATCAGTATTTCTGAAGCATTTGTTAGAGAATTGTTAAGATTTTGCATTGGAGAAGATGTAACTTAGTAAAAAGAAAAACATTTCATAGGCTACCTTTAGATTTTACTTGGTACCAGACATACACAAAGATAATGTTAAAGTTAAGAAGGCAGTATTTCGTATTTACAGGGCTACGTGGAAGAAGATAAAATGAACAAGGTGTGCTTGCTTTATTACATTTTAAATTCAATTAAGCCAATTGTAATTTTTTGTTTGTTTTTTCGAGACAGGGTTTCTCTGTGTAGCCTTGGCTGTACCAGGCTGGCCTCAAACTCACAGCGATTCACCTGCCTTTGCCTCCCGAGTGCTGGGATTAAAGACGTGTGCCACCATCACCAGACTTGTAAATGAGCAATGTTTAGAACAGCAGTTCTTACCTGTGGATTGCAGCCCCTTTGGGATCCTGCATATCAGATATTTATATTACAGTTCATAACAGTGGCAAAATTAAAGTTATGGAATAACAATGAAAATAACTTTATGGTTGGGGTCACCATAACATAAGGAACTGTATTAAAGTGTCTCGGCATTAGGAGAGTTGAGAACCACTGGGTATGTTGAACCAATAAACCACAGGTTGTTGTTGTTTTTTTAATTAAAATTGTTTGCACACAGTGTATTTTGATGTTTTCACTCTCTCCCAATGCCTCCCAGATTCTCCCACACATTTCTTCCAAGCCATTATATATATTTTTTTTTCTTTCAAAGCAAACATCCCAATTAAAAGCAAACATCAGAACAAGCAATAGGCCAAGACAGACAGATCGAAACAAAAAGTCTACAAAAAAAAAAAAAAAAAAAAAAAAAAAAATCTAGAGATGAGGGAGGAGAGGCTCCTGCAAGCAGACTATGGCATGACTAGAGCCTAGAATGGAGGGCAGGAGGGATGTTGCATACCATCCTTTGCCTTCCAGCCAAGTGTAGGTACTGGAGGTCCCTCAGAGAAAATGTTCCTAAAGCTTTATGGGTGACACAAATGGAGATGGGCTGGAAAGAAAGACTTGAGTGAGATGGGTAGCCAGAAAGAAAGAGTCAAGGGACCCTGAATCTGGAAACCCCAGAAGGAAATGACTCTTGATTACTTTTCAGTCTACAATTCTGCTTAAACAATGACTACCCCTTAAGTTCCTAAAATGCTCTACTAAGATACTTAGAAGATGATAAGGACACTTTGAAAGTGATGAAGGACACTGATGACACTGGGATGGAAAGCTGTGCACCAAGAAGCTCATAGACTGAAAAGATTTGTCGCCCCCAACCCTTTTTTAATTTAAACTAACTATTATACTTTCCTTTAGAAAACAGTGAATTGTAAAGAATGCAAATCCTTTTATTCCCTGATGTAAAGACATGCTGATCCTGCCAGCACCTCCTGTTAGCTCCCAGATCCTAGTCTCAGGATGACAGCCTGCATTCTGTTATGCCAGTGTGGTCCGCTTCCTGGACGCATCCATGGCGGATATCTTTGTTTATGTTCATACACCTGGGATTTTTACCCTCTTGCCCTCCAGAAAACACACAGCACAGGTGTGTTGTGTATTGAAACACTGATGACAACAGTGGTTCCCAGGCTGTCACTATTTAGCTCACACCAGAATCTACCGGTAACGCTCACTTAAGCTGCTTCCCTGGCATGGGCAAAATAGTTTATGCCCAGCACCACCACAGTCATACTTCATACAACTGGCCCTCCTGCCCCTCCCTCCTCGGCCTCCTCGTGGAATTGTTTCCCCAGTGTTTCTATGTGGTGCATTCCTAGTAACCCCCTTTTAACAGCGGCTATGGACTCAATTATTGAAACTTACTAGTTCTTTGTCTGTGGCCAGATCAGAACCTGAAAGTTGCTAATACCGAAGGAAGTCCAGGAAGGTGGCCAAGCTACTCCATTATGTGAGATGACTTCTGGGAAAATGCCACCCTGAGCCCCTGCAGCTTAGCTATATGCCTGCAGTAAAAGGGAGATTGTCTGTCATCTCTGGAGAAGAGGGAAGAACATCAGTGAGCTTGGCTTAGCAACTACGGTCCCTCTGGTTGGGTGATGGCATTGGTTAGGCATGAGTCATATGCCTGCTTCACCTGCAGGGGTTTCCCCATAAAAGTGAGAAAGAAGAGGGACTGGAAAGATAGAGCCTGTGACCTGTTATTGTTAAGGCTGCTCTAAGTAGTAATTTGCCATGGTTCATCTGAACATGGCAGAGAAACTGAGTCACTATCTGTTTTGGAGTCTAGTTACCAGGTATTTTGTTCATTTCTAAATGTAGCTCTTTTATCATCATCATCATCATCATTTATTCACTTTACATCCTAGTCATAGCCCCACCCTCCTCTCCTAATCCCACCTACCTCTTCCATGCCCCTCCCCTATTGCTCTGAAAAAAGGAGCCCCCTACCCACCCACCCACCCCAGCTCATCAAGTCACACCAGGACTGAGTTCATCATCTCCCTTTGTGACCTGGCAAGGCAGTCCCTCCTGGGGGAAGTGATTGAAAAGCAAGCAACAGAGTCCATGTCAGAGACAGCCCCTGCTCCCCTTACTAGTGGGCCCACATGAAGCCTGAACTGCCCATTGGCTACATCGATGTAGAAGGCCTAGGTCCAGGCCGTGGATGGTCCTTGGTTGGTGCCTTAAACTCCATAGGCCCCTCTGTTGATCTTTTTGTGGAGCTCTTGTCACCTCTGGGTCCTTTTTTCCTTCCCCTCACTTTTCCACTAGACTCCCTATGCTTTGCCCAATGTTTGGCTATGAATCTCAGCATCTGTTTTGAACCGCTGCTGAGTGGAGCCTCTCAGAGGACAACTCTGCTAGGTTCCTGTCTACAAGAATAGCAAAAAGTATCATTAATAGTGTCAGGGGCTGGCTGCTTTCCATGGGGGTGGGTCTTAGGTATGGCCAGGCATTGGTTAGACAGTCCCTCAATCTCTGCTTTATATGTTCTGTCTTTATCCCTGCAGGTCTTGTAAACAAGGTAAATTTTGGATCAAAGTTTCTGTGGCTGGGTTGGTGTTCTCCTCCCTCCACTAAGAGTCTTGTCTGGTTAGAGGGTGCCCTCTTCAGTCTCTATGGCCCCTGCTACTAGGAGTCTCAGCTATAGTCTCCCTCATATCCTCCTAGAGGCCTATTCTGATTTAGCTTGTCACAGGGATGACCCCGCGCACAGTTTCTCTTTTCTCTGCAGGCCTGTCCTCCTGCTCCTAATCTCCACTCTTACTTGTCTCTGTGCTCTCTCTCCTGCCTTATTCCCTCTTTTCAACCAGTACCTCTGTCTATCCTATTTCCCCTTCTGAGTGAGATTTAAGATTTAAGATTTGGGTCCTCCTTGTTATTTATCTCCTTTGGGTTTTCTTCTTTCTATGCATTGTAGTGTGTTTATCCTGCACTAAAATCTGCTTATAAGCGAGTACATACCATGTGTGTCTTTCTGGGTCTGGGTGACCTCACTCAGGATGACCTTTTCTAGTTCCATCTGTTTGCCTACAAATTTCATGACTTCCTTGATTTTAATAGCTTAGTATTCCATTGTGTAAATGTTTATCTATTCTTTAGTTGAGGTACATAGAGGTTGTTTACAGACTCTGGATATTACAAATAAAGCTGTTATGAACCTAGTTGAGCAAATGTCCTTGTTGTATATGCCCAGAAGTGGTATAGTTGGGTCTTGAGGTAGAGCTATTCCAAGTTTTCTGAGAAAGCACCAGATTGATTTCCAAAGTGCTTGTACAAGTTTGCACTCCCACCAGCAATGGAGGAGTGTTCCCCTTTCTCCATATCCTCACTCTTTATAACCAAGCAAACTAGAATGGCTAAATGATATGTTCCCCTTAATATGCCTTATGGTGATTGATGTTAGCAAATGTCTCTATCAAATCCTTTGTCTCATTTAGTCTTTAATAGCTATGATCTGGATTCTGAGTCCTGGTCATGGGGTAAAGCTAGGATCCAGATAAAGTCAATGTAGCTAAACTCTGTGCTTCTAACCACTCAGCAACCCTGCTCCTAGCTTACACATTATTGTGGAGTTACTCAATGACAACAACCTATAAACAAGATGAAAAACTGCTGCTCTAGTGAGTTCATGGTTGGCTGTGCCTGTCCGTTCCAGCCTTTCATTGCTATCTTCAATATCTATGTGAACATGGGTTTCTCTGTGGTTGTTCCTGTGAGCCAAGGGTCAGAGGAGTGTTCTAAGGAGGTCTGATAATCTCAATCCTGGGCCAGCATTTTTTTCTGGTGAGCAGTGCTCTCAACTTCTCCAGATGCAAGCCTTTGGGGATTGCAGGATCTCGATTTATATATATATGAATCTGTGAACTGGCCACAAAAATGTGAGAACAAAGGAAATAGTTTAACAACTGGCAAGACACTTGAAAGGTCAACAGTGGCAATGCTGGCCAGCACCAGTGGCTTGCAGACAGCCACAGTCAGCAGCTAACAGTAGAAATCAGAGCTGGGAAGGGTGAGCATGGTGCCAGCATACCATCATCTCCGGTGGTTGACGTAGAAGAACCTGCATGGACTCTCTAGTTGGCACACTCTGGGATCAGCCCAGGCCCAGTAGGAATCATCTCAATATTTGAGCAGTTTCTGCCTTAAGTTTTATAAAAAGCTCTGTGAACATGCAGGTTAAGTCCCTTTTCTTTTCCTTGGATTCTCACCTTTCCTTTAAAAGCTTTGCTTTCACTTTGCCCTGTCCCTCAAGTCCACGTGTTTAATCGTCACTGGCAGGAGACAACAAACATCAGAGCCACTGCCTCACATTGACACCTGGAGTCCCTTGGTCACATCTGGGCAGATCTGAAAGATCTGCCAGTCCTATCGACAACAGGATTTTACACAGCTTGTCATAGCCCTCTACTCACTTTACATACTAGTTAGAGTGTGATGGCATGTGCAACTGTACGTGTCATATTGAGCACATTGGTCAATCCTTAACTTCAAAAAATTCCCTTTTACTTAAATATGTACCATTCCCTTGCCTATAGAGAAAAATATTTTAGGACCCCTATACCATGAATATAGTTTAAGCAAGGCTTAACTTTAGTACACCGTAACCCTGACAGAAACTTAAAATTTCTTATTTACAAAGAAAGTATGTAATTGATGCTAAGTAAGTAATGTGTGTGTGTATAATATGTGTGTGTGTGTGTGTGTGTGTGTGTGTGTGTGTGTGTGTGTGTGTGTGTTTTAAAGATTAGAAACAATCCATTGGGCTTAGGAGCCCAAGGCTTGTTATTACTCCAAATAAAAGAAATAAATATTCTACTGTTTACTCTAACATTGCTCATCATTACATTAAAAAATCCCTTATCCTCACTGCATAAGACCCTCCCTCCATCAAATACATTTCTATATTTATCCTGATTCCAATCTAATCCTTAGTTGGGTCATGAAATCATTACTTCTAACTGGCAGTGGATAGCCATCCTGACTCAGTTTAATACGGTGTCAAGCTAGGCTAGTTTCCAATAATGTTTATACCCATTACTTTCTAGTCATATGATCAATGCTAGTTTTATGTGATACATACACTTAAAATACTGATCAATTCACTAAATATTTATATTTGTTATCTCTACACTGATCTTAGTTACTGTTAACAAACTATTTCAATTATTTTTTTTCAGATAAAATGTATTGATTGGTTGACAATGTAGCCACACTGATAGTAAACAGCCAGTTTTATGAGATTTAGATAAATACATTGTAGACACTGGTGAGGTCACGGATACAGAAGAAAACCTACAACTGTTACTTTCCTAAACTAGTATCACTTCTAAGTTCATCCTGAACACCCATTCTTTACCCACAGGTACGTGAAGCCCTCACTCTTCATCACAAAAGCTTTTTTTTTTTTTTCCAGCATAGACTGTTCCAGAAATCCACAACCAGCCAAAGTGCAGAGAACAACTTAGCATGGGATCTCTAACCCCAGCTGAGGAATCTACACCTGAGGCTAAGTGACATTGTGGGAAAGAGGTCAGAAAGACAGTAACAACCAGAGAACCAGAGTGTTTCCTGTGAGGTAGTGTCTGACCAGGAAGCTGCTCCCATGCTATCTCAAAACCATGTTCGTCTAAAGAAGACCAACACAACAGCCACACCAGTCAGCTGACTGGAGGCACCATTTCTTTTTCACACTCTCCGCTTTGTGCTTGAGGGTCAAGACATGATCTCTCAGCTTCCTATTAAAGCCACCATATGTGCTGCTTCCTGGATTAATGATGGTCCCTCTGGAGCCAGAAGCCCAATTAAACTCTTCTGTAAGTTGCCTTGTTTTCAAGTACTGTGTAAATATTCCTACATATGATATAAATTTCGACACACTCTATAAATATCTTCATTTCTTCATCTTACCCCCTGGATGGTGTATGTGTGCAAATAATCACACATTAATGTCTATTTGAGTTTAGGGTCTATTCCTTATTCAAATAAGCATTTGCATAATTCTACAGAAAGTACATATAATCCATAAATTACTTTATGATGCTTCACTTCTTGTGGGAATATTACAATCTTTGTTTTTGATTCTTGAGATAGAGCCTCATTCTGTATCCCATGCTAGCCCAGAACTCACTATGTAGCCTAGGCTTTCCTCAAACTTGTGGATGATGCTTTTGGCCGCCCCAAAGTTGAGACGGAGACAGAAGCCACTGTGCCCAGCTTAATTACTAATGTTACACAGGATACAGCAGTACCACTTGTACACAGCAGGTCTAATAAATTCTTGTCATTGTGTTTACCAGTCTCTGTCAGACATCCTCCATAAAGCCAGCAACCTGCTGTGGAGGCACACTCGCCTCATGCTGAGCCATAACAAGTGGGGGTTCTGTAATCAAACTGTACTCCCCACCTCTTTTATTTCAGGGCCATTGTAACAAAAGGCTATCCCTAAATAGGACATCTTAGTGGACTGATGACACATCAATCATTTATCACAAATACGTGTGCTACTATGCATTTGATGGTTCTTAATTTGGAGGATGCTTGTAATCCAGCATCACTATTAAGGGTTTGATGTTGTCAATACCTTGCAGCTGAATTTGTTGAATATTCAAAAAATGCATATAAATCATAAGGTGCCACTTCATCCACGTTTGATAGACAATACAGTTTTGCAATGCACTTCTGCACAATACTACATACATGTATTGTGCATACATGCATACACACATCTCCATACCCAGATGTAATAGTTTTACACTGCATTTACACTCCTCACTACATTTCCTCACGTCTCTACATGCATCATAATAAACTCACGTATTACTGTAATACAAAGGCTTTTATTCTTACCAAACCTCTAAATCCAGAAAACACTATATACTCATTAATTGATGATAAATCCATAAATATGAAATTAAATTACTTCAACCAGCAGCAGATTTTAGCCTAACTCTTAATTGAACCAAGTATGAAAACTCAAATGTTTTATATATTCCCAAGCTTATCAGGCCAAAACATTTTATTTTTTCTTGTGAAATTACTGAAAAGATTCCCCAACACTAATATAGTACTGAAACAGCATCTTTTCTTTTTTTCTTCCAAGGAACATTTTTTTCTAGATTTAATTTTTAAAATTTAATAACAACTTTAACTAGAAACAGTTTTTAGCCCAACTCCCACAAAGTATACTTAACTTTCCCTACACAGTTAACATAGCTTAGTAAATAACACTGGGCATGGAAAGTGCATAGTTTTTAAAAATAATTCTATTAGCATATAGATTTGGTCCTGACCATTAAACTAATTTTGAGTACATCATGCAATTCTTCGATTTTGTTTGTGAATATTTTATTGACTACTTTTGTACCAACGTTCACGAGGGAGATTGGTTTGAAATTCTCTTTCTTTGTTGAGTCTTGGTGTGGTTTAGGTATCAGGGTGACTGTGGCCTCATAAAATGAGTTTGGGCAATGTTCTTTCTGTTTCTATTGTGAGGATTAGTTTGAGGAGTATTGGTATTGGCTCTTCTTTGAAAATCTGGTAGAATTCTACACTGAAAGCAGCTGGTCCACCATGATCAGTTAGGCTCCATCCCAGGGATGCAGGAATGAGATAAGAGTGGTAGTTTTGCCTGGATGTTCACTTTGGGGAGCCTATTGTTCAAATGATACATAAGCCCCAAGTTTCCACAGTGGGGAATCCTACACCCCTGTTGGATCTGAAGGCTTGGGTCCCCTCATTTCTTCCTTCAGGACAATAGGATCTCTACAGAGTTTCTGCTGTCATTTTCTTCTCAGCCTTGTGCCCATAACTCATACCACGATTGCTTTCCAATGGGACACCTGAGCTTGCACCTGTTGCAACCGGACTGCACTGCTTTGGTTAGAGGGGCAGAGAAGGCCATACTGAGGGAGACATGGCCAGAAGTACCAGGCCTCAGGCACCTCCTCATTCTCTGTGTTTGGAGTTTCCACCCTTTACTTTGGATCACAATCAGCCACTGAGATTTCAAATACTGAGAAATATTTGTTTAATATCATCCAGTTATGTTTGCTTGCTGAGGAGCTCTTGGCAAAAACCACTTCCTGTCCTCTGTACTTCACAAAAGCAACCTTCACCTGTGCTTACACACAACTAGAAGGATCACCAGAACAGCCAAAAGAATGCCATTACCATGGGAAGGGAAGGGTTACCCAGCACACAGTAGAGGCCATGTACCCAAGCTGCCACAGTAGAGATAGCATTTTCAATAAGAGCAGGTCATAGAAGGAAGTTTAGTTCAAACAGGATCATCGTTCCCAGACTGAATCCAATGTAGCTTATGTCACAGGGGTGACTGTGGCCTGCTTGGCTTTTCCTCATGGGCGAAGGTTTTAGCCAAATGATGCATCTCGGCCCAGGGCCACTCTTGACACTGGCGAGTTAACCTCCTACAGTTCCTGACATAACACAAACACAGGTGACAGGGGCACTGGGCCAGAGGCCCTCATGTTGACCACCAAACTTTTGATAATGCAAGAAAACAGGATTAGTGCTAGAGTTAGACTGTGGTAGGGCAGGGGGACTGGAAAAGGAAAACATCACCTGATTATTATTGGACTGAAATCAGCAGACGCTTTCTACCACAGTTTTCCACTTACTAGAGATTACACATGGGCCCTACATGGGACGTTTTTGTTCAACTTCACCCCAGAAAAAGCCCATGAGTGCACATGACATTAGGACTCTGCAGATAACCCCGGCTTTCCCGGAGTCCCCACGACCTTGCACATCATGATCTGTGATGACAGCAGAGCCAAGCTGTCATCTTGAACAGGCGAAGCTATTTCAAAACATCAAAGTAAGTCTATCTCTAAAGGGATGGCCCAGGTTAGCTGCTTGGCAGAAGGCTGTGAATCAGGCTCAGATCACACTGAGAGCTCCCGTGTTCTGTTCTGCGAGATGCACTTGATCCAGACCAGCTAATTATCAGCGTTTTCTCCTAAACTTTTAAAGAATGAGGAGGCAAAATGCACAAGCCTGGGTCTGTGTGATAGCTTATGATCATATAGTGGGGGTGGGGTGGAGGTCCCCCTTAGTCACAGACATAGGGGAGGGGAATAGGGTGAAAGCAGCAGGGAGGGAGTTATGGGAGGATACAAGGGATAGGATAACAATTGAGATGTAATCTGAATAAATTAATTAAATAAAAAAAAAAGAATGCAGTGTTACTTTCTGCTACAACCCAAGGCCTGTCGTCCTCTGAAAACAGGAAGACATGGGGCATTAGAGGACCCCAAAACCCATCTGGGAGGGAAGAGAGAGTCTGGGCTGGCTTTGCAGGAAGCTGGCCTGGGTCTCATGCTGACCTCACTAGTCCCTAGTGACCAGGGCCATGTTCCTTGGCCCTTGTGCACAATTTTTTCAGTTCTACCATGAGGATGCTATTGCCCCTTCAGAGAGCTCTTACGGGGTTTCAATAGGTTGAAATAGGTCAGTGGGGCTTGTACAGTCAGAGGCTTTGCTGGGAGCCCCCCTCCCCCAATCCTACGTCTCTGATCTTACAGAGAACCAGGGGCTCTTGACCACATCGGATCTCTGCGGACTCTAACTCTAGTTTACAGCCAGGTGCAGCCCTTTCCCCGCTCCTGCTATTTTATTTTCCCTCCTTCCCTTTATCCATCCCTTTAGCTGTGCCTTCATATCAGGCATCGGGCCCGGAGGCTGACTACGCCCTTTGGAACGTCCATCTGGCTCCATTCTCCCTAGAGCCTTCCACCCACCTGCCTTGTACATTGCAGTTTCTCCTTCTGCTCGTAGGCTGTTTGTTTAACTATGTCTACGACCTATATAAATAATCAGTTTAATTAGTATTACAAACATTTACTGGATGGCTCCACCACACATGCCATGTCATGGAAAGGAACAGGGCACCGTCCTATCTTGGAGGAAGTCATATCCTCCTGCTATAAATAGCTGCAAGTGATGTCACCATCCAGGGACAGCAAAGCAAGGGGTTTGCAGAAAAACACTTGTTGGAGGAAAAGGTCAAAACTCTTGGCTTGGAGAGGCACAGGCAGACCTCAGAAATTCAGATCACTTCTCTCTCTCTCTCTCTCTCTCTTTTTTTTTTTTTCTGTTTGCCTGGCTTACCAGCTGGAGGCACAGAGCTCCGTGAGCTGCTAGACACAGACACACAGGATCAGCCAGCTATTTCTTCTTTCGTGGATCGTGGATCATCTCACAGAAGCCCCTGACTTCCAAGCTCCTATCACGATGTTACTACCCGCCTCTACATGGAGAAAGCGGAGCTTGCAGAGTCGATGGATGATACCCCTTATTTCTATCTCAGGACAAAATGGGAGCGAGCCGCTGCCAAGTGTGCCCAGTTCTGGGGTCCCAGGCTTGTGAACACCTCTTGCACGAAACTGCTTGAGGATCTGGGTTTGAGTAGGACAGACTGGGCTGTCCGAGCCTGAGACCAGCTGGGCCTCATCCACATAACAGATGAGGACAGCCAGAACTACACTGAGACCATGTCGTCTTAAAACAAAACAAAACAACAACAAAAGCCAAAGCAACAAAAGATAGGGGTGGCCTTGAACCCCTTTCCATGTCCAGTCCCTTTCTACACCAAAGCGGGGTGAGGCTTCCAAACACATGAGATTGAGTACCTCCCCTTACTTTTCACCAGAATGAAGCCAGGTGCCTGCAGGGACCCACTGAGTCCAGGCTCTGGACCTCCCGTGTTTTGGCCGAAGATGGTCCATTTGTTTATTCTGACTAGGCGAGATAGCTAGTATAAAGAGGTGGCAAGGTAGGTAGGGTGGGGAGAGCAGGAAAGGAGCATGCTGGGTAGGAGAAAGGAGATGGGATATTGGGGAGGGGAGCTGGTGGAGGAAACACAATGGAGCTGGAAGAGGCCAGAGGAACCGAATGGAGATAGGAAAAAGCCTGAGAGAATTAGGAGACTAAGGCTGAGTGGGGGAGATGTAAGACAGGGAGCCAGGCCACAGCTGGCCTCTGCTGAGTTGATTGCACTGGCCCAGATGTTCCCAGGACCCCAATGATCCAGGAAGTGGTGGTGCAGGTGTAACTACTCAGACACAAGAGGAGATATGCTGAGGAGACACTCATATCCCTCTCCAGCTGCCGGACTACTGAAACACTGGACCCTGGACAACTAAATATTTCCCAGGAGTCCCTTGTTAGAGGGAAGGAGGCCTAAAGGCTTCAGCCAGAGAAGGAACTGTTCCCAGGAAAAAAATGTAACACAGTTCTGACAATTTAGACTACTTTGCAGGAGAGCCTGGTGTTGAGTTTACACCCTGTCAGTGATTGGTAGGACCACACCCTGACTGCAACTGCTGTATACATATCTCTTGCTCCCTAGTTAAACATAAATTTGATGTTGGTACCCCAAAACGGATTTGGGGTATCACTGGACCTCTTTGTTTCTCTTCCTAGTGTGTTGAGCAGGCCCCCTTCATGTGCTTTCTGGTATTTTTTGTCTCTTTAGTTGGGGTCTTGGGGACTTGTAGAGGGACCTCCCCACGCTTGTTGGGGTTGTCAGGGGCAGGGCTTTGTGTCCCCCTAACTCCAGTAACACTGGGACCTGGCTCTAAATGCTAAAGTCACGAAGGAAGGAAGGCAGTGCTTAGTTAGGTGCCAGTGTGTTTGTTTAAAGAATTAGCTACCTGCTTGTCCAAGTTGGGACACCTTCCCAGGCGACTTGGTGGCTTTTGTTCTGTGAGGATTACTGGATAATCCAGCTCTACAAGGCTCTGTTGTTTTGAGAAAATTTTGTGCTAAAAATCAAAGGAATGGAAGCAAGTCCTCGGCTACTGTTGAACCTGCCGTCTTTTCTTTTCTCTTCTTTCCCCTTTTCTTCCTTTCTTTCTTCTAATTGAATGTACATTCTTGTCTCATACAATACACCTCAGACTAGTTTCCCCTCCCCCCACTCCTCTCCCTTCTTCCCCCCCCCCACCTCCCCTCTCCCGCAGATCCACTCTCCCTCCCTCTCCCTCCATTTCCTCCTCAGAAAATAGGCAGCCTCCAAGAGACAACAGCCAAACAGGATGCAACAAGATACACTAAAGATGAGGCAAAGGGGGCTGGAGAGATGGCTCAGTGGTTAAGAGCACTGTCTGCTCTTTCAGAGGTCCTGAGTTCAATTCCCAACAACCACATGGTGGCTCAACAACCATCTGAAATGTGATCTGATGCCCTCTTCTGGCCTGCAGGTGTACCTGCAGGCAGAGCACTGTATATGCAATAAATAAATATTAAAAAAAAAAAAAAAAAAAAAAAAAAAAGACAAGGAAAAGTTCCTCATCGAGGCTGGACACTTGCGGTCTATCCAGGGGTCCTCTGCCAAGGCAGCTGACTCCGAGGTTTGACACAATCCCAGGCTTCTAAATGGAGCTGAGATGTTTCGCTGAACCTGCAGTGGTCCCAACTCAGGTTCACACCAGCAAAGTGCACCTTCCTCTACCCCACCCTCCATCTTTTCCTTTCTCTCCTCCCCTCCTCCATCGTTCCCTTTTTACTCTTGCCCACATTCCTCTTTTTGGATTACTATAGCTGCAATTCAAAATTATTCCCTCTGTCTTCTCTTTAATATCCCTTAAGTGTCATGGTTCAGGGCACAGGGATATGTTTTGAGGGCATGGGCTTTAAGCATGACTTGAAAATGTTTTAATTTTATTTTGAATTATTTTCAAAATTTCATTTTTTATTTTTTATTTCTTGTGTTTGCACGTGGATATGTACACGTGGGTACTGATGCATGCAGAGTTCAGAAGGGAGTGTCACAGCCCTAGGAGCTGGACTTACAGGCAGTTGTGACCTGCCAGATGGGGGTGCTAGGCACTAAACTCTGGGCGAGCATTACTCACTATTAAACACTGAGACATCTCTTCAGCCCCTTGTTTAAGATCGTTAAAGGCATCTTTCTTTCTTATTTTTGTGTTCAGTTTGACTAAATGCTGAGGACTTGACCATTAGGTCTCTCCAGTTTCCTGGGATGCAAATCTGCTGCTAATCAGCTTAGAGGACCGAAGGCTCAGAATCGCTGCCAGGGGCGCCCCCGTGTGGCATAAGTGGATATTACCTCTTCATCTTGAATGTTGACCAGTGGACCAAGGGACATACTTCAGTAAAAACAGAAGACTTTCTGATTCAATCTACCCTCTTCCTCTGTCCCTCTGTCCCTCCCTCCCTCCCTCCTACTCCTGTATTTCTCTTTTTCTTTCCCTCCTTTCTTTCCTCTTGCTACTCCTCTCTCTTTTTCCCTTCCTTCATCTCTCTTCTTTTCTCCTCTTCTTCTTTTCATTCCTGTCTTTACCTCCTTTCTCCTCACCCCTCCAATATTAATTTCCATTAATTCTGCTGGATTCATGGTTTGGGAACCGAAGGAATGCTAAACAACACTAGCCTGTGTCATAATGGCTTCCCTGGGCGTTAGAGTGGAGAGACGCTTCTAATAGTGTTTACCAAGAGGCTTCACACAGGGAGATGTGCACTGTGGCTATTTTACTGTGTTCACATTTATGTATTTGTGGAGGAAGGGCCATGTGTGTGCTATGGCTCCAGTGGGGACCCTTGCAGGAGCAGTTTCTCTCCTCCCACCATGTGGGTCTCAGAGACCAAACCCGGATTGTCAGGCTTGGCAGCTGAGTCATCTCCAGGACTGTTTTGTTTTTCTTTAAGTTTTAAGTATGAAGAAACAATGACTATGCCCGGAAGCTAAGATGGTGTATTAGTAGTTTCCTCATGCCTGTCTACGAATGAGAAGAGTTGGGGTAGCTAGGGGGCCAGGGGGCTATGTTCTCAGGATTGAAAGAGGAAGCACCCTGAGATCTGAGAAGCGAAAGGACAATTAAAAACGGGAGAAACAGAAAGAGTGCAGAAAGGCAGTGCAGAGAGAAATCTTAGCTAGTCCACAATTCCAATTCTAATCCTCCAGAGAAAATGAATTGTAAGTCTCTACTACAAGGGGAGGCAAGCAGCCCTGGTTGTTAGTTAGCCTGCAGGCAGCCCGAGGTAGCCTGTCTCTAGGTTGCTTAGCAATATCTGACGTCATCACCTGCTCCAGCCAGGTGTGTGCCAGATGCGCTTCACTTCAGCTTCACTGTTACAGTGCCATTTTGCTCTCTCTCTCTCTCTCTCTCTCTCTCTCTCTCTCTCTCTCTCTCTCTCTCTCTCTCTCTCTCTCCTCCGCCCCCTCTCTGTCTTTCTCTGCTTAGGTTTCTCCCTCCCTGTGTCTGGGGTAAGCCCTTCCTCTATCTCTCCCACTGTCTCTTTCTCTCTCTGCCCTCATGGCCCACTCAGACCCTAACTCCTTTCCCCTTTCTTACACCAGATAAATCTCTTCATAGCAGATCTGTTGCGTGGCATCTCTATATTTTTAAATACAACACTGGTAATTATAGATTGGCAGTCCCAGCCCAGCTAAGATGTCCGGTTTGGTATTGTATATTAAACATAGTTATGATGAAGGCTGTCAAGGAAATTGAGCACAGTGTGTGCTGTCCTTGTCATATTCCCAAGTGCAGGAGCTAAGGTCAAGGAGGGAGGACTATTTTTTTTGCCTCGGAGTGTTGAAATTTTTCTTTGTTTTTTGTTGTAGGTCACAGTTTCTTCATAGCTAAATACCGTCTCAGGCACGTTTCACAGGCCAGTCGGGCTAGGACAATGTGTTCGGTGTACGATAGCACCTGCTTGACTTAGAAGAAAGAAGGGTTATAAATAGTTTCTTGATCCTGTGCATGGAGGAACTGAATTCACCCTCATTTCTACTTCAGAGAGGACAACAAATGTGGGTGAGTGACGAGGAAGCCTGAGGAAGCAGATCGAGCACGCCAGGGCTCAGGCTCTCAGGCTCTGAGTGAGTGGCTGAGCTCCCCAAACCGATCTGACACAGCAGTAGAGACAGAGGGGAAATTCTGTTTATAATCATTTATGGGGTTAGGAAACTCTGTTTTACAGGAGGCGTCACATGACTACAGGGGGCTGGAGAGATGGCTCAGTGGTTAAGAGAACTGTCTGCTCTTCCAGAGGTCCTGAGTTCAATTCCCAGAAACCACATGGTGACTCACAACCATCTATATTGTGATCTGATGCCCTCTTCTGGCCTGCAGGTGTACATGCAGGCAGAGCATTCGTGTGCATAAAAATAGATAAATATATGGTTAAGGGCATTGTTTCCCACATGATTACAACACAGCTGACAAAGATGTGATTTGTTTTGTAATGTTTCTAATTTGTGTGTGTTTGTTTTGCAATGTTTGTTTGAGGACTAGAAACCCATTCCTGTTTATGGACTGTGGCACTTGTAGATTACATTAAAAGAGGAAACATGCCCATAGTCTCCTCTTTACGTCATGTATGGTGAAGGCAGGAAGGGCATAGAAAACAGAGTTAACCTCCTGGTGAAGGCCAGACCACTGTCCAGGCCACGAGAACCCGTGGCCTTCAGAAAACTGTCTACTGAGCAAGGAGGTCCTGAGTTCAGAGCAGGACGGTGTTTAAAGACGCTCTTGCTAAGTGCAAAAGCTGGTGAGCAATCCCACCACTGCACCACTGCAAGGTGACGAGTGCACCCTGTCACAGGCAACTAGGTCAATGGCTTTCTGCAAGGTCAGCTCCCACAGCTCACCCTTCGAGGGCAGTTCTGTGGCAAGTAGTCCTACTGCTGGGTTGAGTCCAAGAACAGCTGGTAGCCACAGGTCACCAGAAGGAAGTCACGCCTTTACCACTCCCATGGGAGGCAGCTAGTTCCATGCTGGTGAAAAGCTGGCCTTTCTCCTATCATTTGCCCCGTAGGCCTGGGACACACCAGAAAGACTCTGTCTTTAGGGAGGTAACTCTCCATTCCTCCTGTCCTGGTGCAGGTCCAAGAGTGCAAGCTCCTTGCTTCCGGTATCACTCTCCTATAGTCCCCTGCACACTGCTTTCAGTAAATTTTCCTGCAGTGAATTACAGCTGAACTTCAACACCTAACACACACTTGATTCTGTTGATGACGTAGACAAGGCAGGCTTGGTGCCCTTCATTTAACTGTTCACGCCTTTCTTGTGCTTCTGAAAAATAAGGGAAAGGTTATTTCCTACTTTCTGTAGCCTAGTCCCTGGATATTTATTAGGAATTTCTTGGCTATTGTGAATGCTTACTGCAAACAAGAACGGTGATTTTCTTTTTTAAAATTTTTATTTAATTAATTTATCCAGATTACATCTCAATTACTATCCCCTCACTTGTACCTTCCCATTCCTCCCTCCCTCCCTCCCTCCCTCCCTCACTCCCTCCTTCCCTCTTTCACCCTATTCCCCTTCCCTAGATCTGTGGCAGAAGGGGACCTCCTCCCCCACCATGTGGTCACAGCCTATCAAGTCTCATCCTGGTAGCCTGCTTATCCTTTCTCTGAGTGCCACCAGGTCTCCTCACGGAGGGGAAGTGGTCAAATATGGGGCACCAGAGTTCATGTCTGAGTCAGTCCTTGCTCTCCACACAACAGTGGTGAATGTGCTGTCCATTGGCTAGATCTGAATATAGGTTCTAGGTTTACTGCATGCATTGTCCTTGGTTGGTATAGTAGTTTGAGCAGAATCCCCCTTGGTCCAGATCCACCAGCCTTGATGGTCTTCTTGTAGGTTTCTAGGACCCTCTGTATTCTTTTATTTCCACATTGTCCCATACTTCTCCTACCCAGAGTCCCAAAATGAAGCCTCTGCATCTATACCAATCTCCTGCTAAGTGAAGACTTTTATGACATCCCTCTTGGGCTAGTGTCCAATTATAAGTGAGTATATACTATGTGTTTCTTTCTGGGTCTGAGTGAAACCACTTAGGATGATCATTTCTAGTTCCATCTATTTGCTGGCCAATTTCAGGATTTCTTTGTTTTTAATAGCTTAGTAGTATTCCATAATGTAAATGTACCACAGTTTCTTTATCCATTCTTCAAATAAGGGACATCTAGGTTGCTTCTAGATTCTGACTATTACGAATAAGGCTACTATGAACATGGTTGAGCATATGTCCTTGTTGTGTGGTGGAGCATCTTTTGGGTTTATTCCAAGGAGTGGAATAGCTGAGTCTTGAGGTTGCCCTAGTCCCAGTTTTCTGAGAGTCCTAGTTTGCACTCCCACCAGCAACGAAGGAGTGTTCCCTTTTCTCCAAATCCTCGCCAGCATGTGCTGTCACTTGAGTTTTTGATCTTAGCTAATGAATGGTGGATTTTCTTGAAGAAAAAACCCCACCAGATGTTGAGTCACTTTAGATATATGTTAAGAAATTTAAATGTCAGTTCATGTAAGCAAGCAAATGTAAATATTTATCTGGGAAAAATGTATTCCCTGGCACAAATTCAAAGAAAAGCAAATCAAATTGAAAGTGTTATTTACAAGTAAAGTAGGAAATATCTCAATATGAAAATAATATTTGCTAATGCTTTTTCTACTGAACTTCATTCATTTGTATTGCTATCTTGAGAGCAGCAGGACAGTCCTAATAGTGTCTACCAAAGGGTGTGGGCAAGTTCCACCATGCAAGCATTGGCTCTGTGTGTGAACGAAAGTTCCTATCTTGTAATCTGATTCTGCGATTTTTCTTTTCTGAAGGACAACAGTCAAAAGAAGTTAGAAATCGTAAGTAGAGATGCTGATGGCTTCTACTCCTGGCAATAGTACAGACTTGTCCACCTGAAAATCTTATCATCACAAGCTTCTCAAGCCACTGCTCGGCTAAAGGAATGTAGCAACAAAATGACCCCTAATGACACTCTGCTGTGGTCATAGATCAGTGTCTCCCTCAGCCTTCCTTAGCGAAGGTTCCTCCTGCAGCAGATGGCAACCAATAAAGAGACCCACAGGTGGACAGTGTGCAGAGAGTGAGAGCCCTTTGGAACACTCAGTCCTAAGTGGGATGTCTCCATCAAGTCCCTCCCCTCAGGGCTCAGGAAACCCTGTTGGAAGAAGAGTCCGAAAGATTGTAAAAAGCCAGAGGGGATGGTGAATCCGAGACATAGCAGGACCTATGCACATATGAGCTTACAGAGAGAGACGGTGGCTGCACATATGAGCTTACAGAGACGGTGGCTGCACATATGAGCTTACAGAGACGGTGGCTGCACATATGAGCTTACAGAGATGGTGGCGTACAGGGCCTGCAAAGGTCTAAGCCAGATGGGGCCCCGTTGCTGAGAGGAGAGTGGACATAAGTCCTTATCTCTAACCCAGAAACTATTTCCAACTGATACCTACTCATAAATGAAAAATTAGTTTTCTCCAACAGAATCTCATTGGGGATTCAAACCACTAAGGCCAGGCCACAGGCCCAGCAGTAGATGCCAACACATATTGAACTCAATAGTGGTTTTGGAGTTGTTTTGGGGGCGAGTTTTGGGGCGGTGAGAGAGGTAGGTGCTTCTCATAATGCTTTGTGTGGGTTTTTTTCTTTTTCTTTCCCTATAGGTGTTGTACTTAGGTATCATGGTTTCCTGTCTTGTGTTTTTATGGGATTTCTTTTTTGGATACGCTCATGTGTGTGCCTCTTTGTACATATGTGCGTGCGTGTGTGTGTGTGTGTGTGTGTGTGTGTGTGTGTTTATGTGTGCTTTTTCCCTGGCTCCTTGCTTTTTTTTTTTTTTTTTTTTTTTTTTTTGCTTATCTGTTTATTTTGTCCTATTCAGGTTTGCTTGCTTTTAATTTCTTCTTCTTCTTCTTCTTCTTCTTCTTCTTCTTCTTCTTCTTCTTCTTCTTCTTTTTCTTCACATTCCTGTTTGTTTTCTAATGATAGATAAAGAAAGGATATGGCTGCATACTAGCCCAAGGGGCATGTCCCATAAAAGTCTTTACTTGCTAGGAAACTGGGACAGAGGGGAGGACATCCTATTGGGACTCTAGGTGAGAGAAGCATGGGAGAATAGCAAAGTAGAAGGATCCAGAGGGTCCTAGAAACCTACAAGAAGAACATTATGATAGGCAGATTTGGGCCCAGGGGTCCCACTCAAACTATGGCACCAGCCAAGGACAATACAGGCCATAAACTTCAAACCCCTACGCAGATCTAGCCAATGGACAGGACATTCTCTACAGTTGAGTGGAGAGTGGGGTATGACTTTCTCACATACTCTGGTGCCTCACATTTGACCATGTCCCCTGGAGGGGGAGACCTGGTGGCACTCAGAGGAAGGATAGCAGGCTACCAAGAAGAGACTTGATACCCTATGAGCACATAAAGGGGGAGGAAGTCCCCCTCAGGCACAGTCATAGGGAAGGGGAGTAAGGGGAAAATGGGAGGGAGGGAAGAAGGGGAGGATACAAGGGATGGGATAACCATTGAGATGTAACAAGAATAAATTTTAAAAAAGATTGGAAAAAAACCAAGGAAATTCTGAAATGTGTGGACAAATGCATGGCACTAGAAACAATCATACTGAGTGAGTTAACCCAGAAGCAGAAAGACTCACAAGGTATATCCTCACTTATAATTGGGCACTAGGCCAAAAGGCATGTACCATGAAAGTCTTCACTTACTAGGAGATTGGGATAGATGTGAAGACATCACAGTGGGCTTTTGGTAAGAGAAATATAGGAGATGGTGAAATACAAGGATCCAGAGGATCTTAGAAACTTACAAGAAGAACATTGTAACAGGTGGATCAGGGCCCACGGGGTGTCTGTTCAAACTATTGCACTAACCAAGGACATTATAAGCAGTAAACATCGAACTCCTACTTGGATCTAGCCAATGGATAGGACATTCTCCACAACTGGGTGGAGAGTGGGGACTAACTCTGACATGAACGCTGGTGCCCCGTATTTGATGACTTCCCCTTGGTGGGGAGCCCTGGTGGCACTCAAAGAAAGAATAAACAGGCTACCATAATGATACTTGATAGCCTATGACCATATAGTGGGGGAGGAGTTCCCCCTTGGACATAGACCTAGAGTAGGGGAGTAGGGTGAGAGCACGAGGGAGGGAGAATTGCGAGGATACAAGTGATGGGATAACAACTGAGATGTAATCTGAATAAATTAATTAAAAATTAAAACAAAAGAAAGGATATGGATTTGGGTGAGTGGAAGGTGGTGAGGATCTGGGAGAAGTCGGGGTAGGTGAATCATAATCAGAATATATTATGTGTTAAAAATTTTTTTAATTTTAAAAAAATCTAAAAATCAAACCAAACATCTCGAAGTAAGAGACAAAGTGGGATTATGAATGATAAAAGAGAAGCAGCACTTGATGCATCACTGTCCCTAAGATTGTGAAGTGTGACGCTAGAGAAGCCTCCAGCACTGTGATCGCACCTAAGGAGGACCAAACGGCGGTCCACACGGCTTGTGAATGTCGTTGCTAATCTATAGAAAGAAGTGCGAGCTCACCCAGAGCTCCAGCTTTTAGGGCCACAGACAAGGGGTGGCAGGTGCAGCTCAAGGCATATGCAAGGCTGTCATACATGTCTGGCATACCTCCTGCTTAGACCTCAGAAAGCCACGCTGTCAAACAGGCGCCTGAAGGAAGTTTACCAACCTGCCAACTGTGCGAAGTGAAGGACGGACGACGGCTTGGAGGAGGTCAGAGGGGACACCAACAAAATCCAAACTGCAATCTGAAAATCATCTTTACACGGCTTTGCAATTCAAATGTACAATGCCTATGTGGCTGAAAAAAAAAATCTCAACCTATGAACTTAGTTTACAATTATGCCAGGATACCGATGCCACGAGTACTAGGAAAAAGTGGCACCGTTCTTCACTGAGGATACCCAGTTCTATCACTCCATGAATTCCCCATCTGTGCCTCTCTCAAGACCACTCTGGAGCCTCCTGCACACATTTTCAGACTCAATAGGGAAACTTCGTTTTTCTTTTTTAAACAGAAGCCTCCCGGGGAACCGACAATGATAAGAAAAGAAGTTAAACAAAAGCTAAGCTTCTTGAATTAATAAAATTGTTTAGACTTTTAAATACCATGGTAGTAGATGCAACCAAAGACCCAACAGAGATAAGGGGGAGGATTAGTAACCAGGAAAGCAGGTCCAAGAGTATTAATGCAGAGCCCAGGGCAGAGATGAGAGATAGAAATAGTTTTAAAAGGCTGCGAGACTTGGAGGGGAGACTGGGGAAGTCAATCGTTTAGGAGTGCTGAGACAGCGGGAAAAGGGGGCTTGAGAAGGCAGAACTGGCTGAGAGTGCAGCAAAGACTCCTGGTATTCAAAAACGCAAAGGAGAATAAGACGATAATTTTAAGAGGTTTTTAAACTGAGGAAGAAGAAAGGGGATGGGGATTAAGATGGAGGGAAAAGAGAGAGAAAAGGAAGAAGGAAGAAGCAGTGGGGGTCGGGGTGGGGTAGGGAGGAAGAGAGATAGGTGATCTGGAAAGGACTAATAGTTTCACAGCCATCTCTTTTTCAACAGCTGCCACAAAAGCATATAATAGAATATGTTTAATGGGTTAAGAAAATGTAAGTGCTGACCTAGAATCTATACATAGCCAAAACATTTTTTTTGGAAGATGGGGAGGAAATACAGGCACTAACAGACAAAAAGATATAAGTCTCACACCACCAGTCTTTTTCTTTTTTTTTTTTTGGTTTTCGAGACAAGGTTTCTCTGTGTAGCCCTGACTGTCCTGGAATTCACTTTGTAGATCAGGCTAGCCTTGAACACACACAGATCTGCCTGCCTCTGCCTCCCGAGTGCTGGTATTAAAGGTCTGCACCCCCATGCCCAGTTATACTGCAGCAGTCTTTACAAAAGAAATTTCTGGAATGTATTCAGGATAGGAGGTAGAACCCAGGAAGAATGGCTTATATCCAAGAATAGGGAATGAGCCAAGATGTGGCTAATTTATGGGTGGATCTCAGCTTCTGTAAAATAGTAATGTGTTGTGTAACTTTTTGTTTGTTTGTTTGCTTTGTTTCTGTTTTTTTGTTTTTTGTTTGTTTGTTGAGACAGGGTTTCTCTGTGTAGCCTTAACTGTCCTAGACTCACTTTGTAGACCAAGCTGGCCTTGAACTTACAGAGATCCACCTGTCTCTGCCTCCCTAGTGCTGGGATTAAAGGCATGCGCCACCACCGCCCTGCCTGTTTCTGTTTTTTAAAAAAGAAATACAGAGTTTCCCTAAACCTTTTAAAATAAAGTATAGCTTCTGAATTAGAAAAGAAAAAAGAAATGAAATGTGAAAAGTATTCAAGGAAGCTTCAAAGTTGAAGAAGGCAACCCCGCCCCCAAAAGAAACCGCCCAAAAACCAACCAAACAAACAAAAAACCAAGCCCAAAACATTAGCAATAAATAGGATATTCAGGACTGCATTTACACAAAATCTAAATGGATAGAAAGAAGCCCAGAAATAAAAATACAAAGCAAACTAGGGAAAGGGACACCTTAAAGAAGTATTGTGTAACAAGAGACGGTGTGAATCATTACACTAGAAGGTGCTGAAAGTGTAAGTGTACCTCACAAGTCTGAAGAAAAGAGGAAGGAAGCATGACTAAATAATCTAGCAGCTTGAACTTGATAGAGGCTTTGATTTATACAACATGCAGCAATCCCAAAGTTTTCATGCACTTAATAGCAAGCCTCTCCATAGCAAACAGTATCTTCAAGAGATGGCTGTATTCCAGCTAAAGGAAGAATGTATGTTGGTTGGGATAAACATAACCCCAGTCATACATTGTGTAATGAGAGACAATTCAAAACAATCACAAATATAAAAGTGTTCAAAGTGAAGCAGCTTTGCTCACAGTAGTGTCAGTGAGGGCACCTTCTGGGAACCTGTTGACATGTACAATGAAGCAGCCAGACAGTTAAGAGGGAAGTCCTTTTGTGACACCATGGACAAAACTTAAGGGCATTGTGCTAAGAGAAATAAATCAGGCAGAAGAAGACCAACGCTGTACTATCTAGCTTACATGTGGCATTTGAAAGCAAGCAAAACTCACAGAAACACTGAAAATGGTGACTCTTGGAATGTAAAAGTCAGGGAGCTGGAGTGAATGAAGTGTACACACACACACACACACACACACACACACACAGAGGTATTTGATGAGTAGGTTCTGGGGCAGCACATGGTGTGTGTGTATGTCAACCGTACTGCACTGTGGTGGTTGATGACAACACTCTGGTTGCTGAGACAACACTCGTAGGTGTAGATGTTCCCACTGCAAATGCCCACAGATGCTAGCTCACCAAGGTGATGGGCACACTGCCCCACTTATGGTGCAGACATTTTTGTAATATGTATATACGGCAGACATCTCATATTGTACACCTTCTAGTTTTATGTGTCAATTCTGCTTCTTGGAAGCTGGAAAATAAATGTGTCCCATGAGAATGCATAAACGAAGAAATAAACGGAATTTATTTGCATTACATGATGTAGTTTCTTTTCTTTTCTTTCTTTATTTTTTTCATAATGTAGTTCCAAAACAAATAAAAAGCCAAAAGACCTAACTACTAGGCATAGACAGGAAAAAATTATAGAAGTGGCTTTAAATTTTTCTTAATATTTAGTTGACAGACAAAATAAGTAATGAGTTTTATTATGACATTTAAGACTTAGGTCGTTGTATATTTCTCATATTGCTCCCACACCACCATGCCATCTCTCTCCTGGTCCTCTTTCTGGTTCTTTTCTACCTGCAATAGTCCCCCTTCTTCTGTCATGTCATGTATGTAAGTGTGCACACTCCCTCATATGTACATTTAAATCGTATTTAACTTATAAGAGGAAATGTGAGAGTTTGTCTTTCTTCCTCATTGACCCTATCTTGCCATCCGCTTTTACATTTTTCTGTTCCCTCATAGGCCTCCCTCAACTTTCATCATGGTGGTGGTGGTGGTGTGTGCGCGCACATTTAAAAATCTAAATTTCACAACTGAGAGAAAACATGATATTCGAGTCTGCTTAAGTGGCTTACCATTCTTCTTCCTGCTACCCACCCATTTTCCTACAAATAATTTTGTCCTTCTCTTTAGCCAAATAAAATCGTGTTGTGTAAGCATTCCATGTCTTCATCGTCCATTCATCTCCTGATGGCTATCAGGGCTGGGTCACTTGGCTACTGTTAGTAGTGCAGCAAGAACTAGGATGGGCAGGTCTATATGTGGTAACGTGGCTCAGAGCCCTCTCTGTACATGCCCATGCGTGTGAGTAGCCCTGACTATCCCAGAACTCCCTCTGTAGACCAGGCTAGCCGCTCGGCTTCTTTTCTCTTCTCTCTCTTTTTTTTTTCATTCATCTTCCTCCTCTTCCTCCTCCTCTTTCTTTTGAGACAGAGTCTCTTTGTAGACCAGGCTGTACTGTAACTCACAGAGATCTGCCTACCTCTCTGTTTTCTGTTTTTTGAGAAAAAAAAAAAATCACGTGTGGTCCTCCCTCTCTCCCCATATCTTGGACAGGATTTGTTTATTTTCTTGATATTAGCCATACTGATTGGGGTAAAACAGAATCTCAAAGAAGTTTTTTTTCCCTAAAGAAATAAAAACATTAATTAAATTTGTCTGCATGCAAAAAGCTGTAAATCACGTGTACCATGCTTATGGAGGTCAGAAGAAGGTACTTGATGCCTTGGGATTGGGGTTACAGAGGGTTGTGAGCTAGCATGTGGGCACAGGGCATTGAACCCAGTTCTTACCTACTGACCCATCTCTCCTGCACCTCAAAAAAGTAGCTAAGAATGTTTAGTCTTCCCCCCAAACTATATGTCTTCTTTTGAAAACGATTCATTTATTGAATGGGTGGGTTTAGGTATTTAATTTTTGGAGAACTTTATATATATAGTCTAATATTAATCCACAGCCATATGGATAGTTTGCAAAGATTACTTGTGGTGATGCTGGAGACAGGATGGAACGCACGACCTTTCCCAGCACTGTGGCTGAGCTCTGTCCACACCCCACAAAGTTAGATTAAAAAAAAAAAAAAAAAAAGACCTCCTTTTGTTATCAGTAGAAAAATCAGAAAGTTGCAAAGAAATGTGCAGAGTAGAAAATACTGCTAGGATTGTGTTTGACTTCAATTTTCAAATTGTTTCCCCCAATTTAAATATATCATTCCCACCACACCAGGAGCAGGGTCTGGACAAGGCTTCTGTGGTTTTCTGTTCTGGGACTGCGTGCGTCGAGGCGGCCTCTTCGTTCCCACACGGGCCACGTCTGTGAGCGATTATGAGCGGAAAGGAGGCAGAACGTGTGGATCAGGTGTTAGCAGCCTTCCTAGAAACATTCCCTCCCCGTTTGCTTTCCCTAATAGATCTGGTTTGGAAAGTTCCCCATGCAGGCCTGAAGTAAACAAACCTACCTCTCTGGAGAGTGTAGCACAGCCTGGCCCTGTCCCCTAACCACTTTGACCTTGATTCCTGGAGGTAAATGACCCCAAAAGAAGCTGGAATCTCAAAGGGCTACCATCTGGTCCTGTGGTGGAGACAAACAGACTTTCAGAGACGTGAGGAGAATTCCCACTCTTAAGCAAGCCACCTTGCTTCTTACCTGTGATATGAACGGGGGCCTTGTTCTCGGCAAGAGGCTGCGCAGCCCATTCCGGGACGAGGTAAAGGCACTTTATATTATTTTATTGTCTGTGCAAAATGAGCTGACGCCTCCCAGATTACGCAGGATTCCTATAGTTTTGCTTAGCATATGAGGACCACAGCCCACAGCCAGAACAGTCCACCGAGGACCCATCTAGCACTGAAGCGTGGAAGGGAGCCACACCAAGATGAAAGATAACTTTCTCATGCCGAGTGAGGTGATGGAAAAATAAAATGCTGGGCAAGTATGTACACAGCCCAGTGCAGGATGGAGCCTGCTCTCTGACTTAGCACAGCACTTGACTTTGCAAAGTGCCTTTCATGAAAAATGCTTCCAAAACCACTTTACAGTTAATTAAAAAAAAAAAAAAAAGCTCGGCTTGGGGCTGGGAATGTAGTTTAGTTGGACGTCTGCTGCTTGTCCTGGCTGCGTGAAGCACCGAGTTCAGTTCTTAGCACCACATAAATCAGGTTTATGGGGGCACACCTGTAATCCCGATTCCTTGAGAGATGCACAAAGGAAGATTAGAAGTTTGAAGTCAGCCTAGGCTGCAAAGCGCGGTAGAGGCCAGTCTAAGACAATGGAACCCTGCTTCAACAA
This sequence comes from Acomys russatus, assembly GCF_903995435.1. Classification (NCBI taxonomy): domain Eukaryota; kingdom Metazoa; phylum Chordata; class Mammalia; order Rodentia; family Muridae; genus Acomys; species Acomys russatus. Next base: position 44,840,097 of record NC_067156.1, read on the forward strand.
AAATAAATAATAAATAAATAAATAAAATAAAAAACCTCAGCACCTGCCCGTTGTTAGGGGGCCATTCATAAGTCACCCCCAACAGTAGTGGAAAACATTCTAGTTGATGATACCGCAGTCATCTTGATGTGCCAGGGACCACGAAGGGCTGAGTCAGGTGGCTGAGTCTGCGTTTGCAGGCTCTTGCTTAATTTTTATCAAGCAAAGACAACTTCCTTTTGAGTCCAGGCCACTAATGTTGGCCTCTCGGTATTTCTCACGCTCACTCCACCTCCCCGGCACCCCGTGACTGGCTCTCCAACTTGCAGAGCAGAGGCAGCAAAACACATACACACTGCCACTCTTTGTAAGATACACTTACGTTAAGCGTGAGGATTTGCGGGTTAGATACACTTTAGACAATTTGGGAGGCATTTGACTTAATGGAACCAGAAGTCTGTGCTTAACCGAGAGCTAATTTAGGGCCCTTCTGAGAAGTTTTTCGAACACTGAGATTCTGTACAGCATGATTTATTCTGGAAGACAATTAGAAATAGAATTATTGGTTTTATGAAGTTAAAAAAAAAAAAAAGAGAGGAAGAGAAAACTTTCCAACGTTTCCGTTTTGAGAGTGATTTCTGCTCGGCAATTGCAAATGTGAACAGTAGATGGCAATGTTGTTCCTGTCTTTGGGGAAACAGCCCCGGGAGCTGGTGTGCAAGCACAGCTCTGCCTGGCTAAATGTCCATTCTATTGGGTTGGAAATATTCGTACTGTATCCCATTGAAAGCAGAGGAATCTGCCTCCACTTCTCATGAGCCCCCACACCCTGCTTTGCTGTAGCGTTGAGGATGTGGAAGAATCGCGTCCTACCCAACGTCATTTGGTCATTTGGTTTATCTAATGAATTCAACTGAGGAGGCAGGAAGAACTAAGGTCTGTGAAACACTTGTTTTTGAAAAACTGTTCCAGGTATTTCACTTAAAAAAAAAAAAAAAAAAAGGCAGGCTGGCGAGATGGCTCATCGGTTAAGAGCACTGTTTGCTCTTCCAGAAGTCCTGAGTTCAATTCCCAACAACCATCTATAATGAGATCTGGTGCCCTCTTCTGGTGAGAAGGTGTGCATGCAGGCAGATACTGTATACATAATAAATAAATAAATCTTTTAAAAAAGAAAAAAGAAAGAAGGACAGCAGGCTACCAAGAAGAGACTTGATACCCTATGAGCATATACAAGGGGAGGAGGTCCCCCTCAGTCACAGTCATAGGAGAGGGGAGTAAGGGGAAAATGGGAGGGAGGGAGGAATGGGAGGATACAAAGGATGGGATAACAATTGAGATGTAATATGAATAAATTAATAAACTGTATTTTTAAAAAGTTTTCTCTGAAGTTTCAGTCAGTGTTTTGACTGTTTGCTACCCATTGGCTAGTTTTTTCTTTTTCTTTTTTTCTTTCTTTCTTTCTTTCTTTCTTTTTTTTTTTTTTTGAGACAGGGTTTCTCTGTGTAGTCTTAGGCTGTCCTGCACTCACTTTGTAGACCATGCTGGCCTCAGAATCACAAAGATCCATCTGCCTCTGTCTCCTGAGTGCTAGGATTACAGGCATGCACCACCATGCCCGGCTTCATTACATTTTTTTCTAAAGACAGTCATAGCAAAGTCAGCTCACCATTTCAGAAGGAATTTTAGTACGAGAAACACACATCCCACAAACAAGAAGTAGGGAGACTTCTATGCCCTACCCAAAACAATATATCAAATGTGTGTGTGCTCGTGTGTGTATATAAATGTATAATTTACACATGTGCTATGTAAATTCTAAGTCTATCTTTTAAGGCTATTATTGCAAATTTAAAGCATATTTGCAGCATGAAAATTAGTTCTCAGAAAATCCTGAGACCTCGTGGGTATCCACCTCATGAAAATTAATAGTCATTTTTTAAAACCATTCTCCAGGCTGGTCTTAAACTCATGAGCTCAACTGGTCCTCCCACCTTAGGCCCCCTGGCATCTAGAATTACAGCTTTGCACCACCGTGCTTCGCCTAACTACTCTTTCTTTAAGTGTAAATTTGTGTTTGCGAAGCACTTTTCTTGTAGCAGCTTTTTCTTGCGGGCAAATGACTTTTGAGTCCATAGTGGTGTGTGCCACCAATGTGAGCAGGCTTCCCTCCCACGACAAATTGGGAGGGTGCCAAAACGAGGAAACTCAATCACGTCTCCCCTTTGGAAACCCCGGGGACTCTCGGTAGAGCGCTCTTTCCCCATTGTCAATAGGCTAGGAATTCCTCAAGCTCTTAACTTGCTAAGTTGGTTATACTGCAGAGAAGAGTAGTGGGTGAAAGATCAAGAAGTCCTCGAAAGGCTTTTGAGTTTTGTTGATGCTGAGAACTTGAATACGATGGCTATGGAAAACATCTGCAAACATCTGGAGAACTTGGCCTTGAAGTACTGAAGAGGAACAAGAAGCCCACAAGGCGACTGCCCAGTGGCGATGGCTTCCATGTTGACTCTCAAGTCCAACCAACCAATCAAAGCGCTCACACCTCTCTCAATTTATCTTTGAGGGTCCATGAGCCTTTATAAGAAAAGAGTGAGAAAGTCTAGATGAATGAAACTAGGTGATACTAGCCACACGTTACCCAGCGTATGTGAGGCTTTGGACAACTGTTACAAGCAGAGGCTCTCTTCAACACCTCCTTATTTTAAAGTTATAAATCAAGCTAAAAACTGAATGAATGAGTGGGAAATGCTCTCTTTTCAGAAGCCAACAAACACACTTTCTTAAGGACTGGGCTAGGAACGAATATGGATTTCCGGAGCCTTCAGGGTTCCACTGTGGAGCAGCGGCTCACAAAAAGCATTGGCCCTTGGTTGCCCAAGAAGCCATGTGAGCATTTGTGGGGATACCCAGCCTACATGCTCTGCTCCTCCAGCCACCAGGGCCTGGGCTTGATATAATAGCATCGAGACCTGGTAGGCACAGTAAGACCCAGGGAAGAACCAAGTGTGGGCCCTGGAAGCTGCCTGCAGGGCCGTCGGCGGGACGGCAGCTTGATCATTCATATTTGGATGGAAAGTGGGTGAAGGTTCTTCAGGGCCAAGTTCTTTTTTACCCTGTAGAATTTCCACTGCACAGACAAGGAGACGGCCTAAGCTGGCCGGGATCCAGCACAGAGAATACAGGCTTGGCTAAGGTCGTCTTTGGAGGCTCAAATGTCTATAAAATTTCAAAGCATCTTTAAAACTTGGCCCCTCAGTAAAACAGGAGGTCACAACAGGAGACAGATGGAAGAACAGGATAGGAAGGCTGAGAGAAACGCTGAGAGAACATTCTCCAACATAGGTGAGGGAGGGAGAAGAGGGTAGGTAGGCTTAGACCCAGGCAAACAGAACCCTGAAGTGTGGGTCCAGGATTTTACCGCGTGTAGAAAGACGAACGTTACCACAAAGCAAAGCACCATCACTCTGCAGTTTTGATGTTGGGGTATTGAGATTCAGTTATGTGATGGTGTTGGGGTTTCTTTTAGATACATGTGGTGGAAAGAAAGGAACTAGAACTGAAAGTGGAGGTGCACCCCATAATCCCAGTGCTCAGTAAGCTGAGGTGGGAAGGTTACACGTTTGAGGCCATTTTGAACTATTGTCTTTATATATATTATATATACATATATATTTATATATACATATACATTTATATTATTACACATAAATAAATTAAATTACATACAGGAAGAACCACAAAATAATCAGGAATTATATAAATGTTACATTCATAGTGAGTTGGCTATTTGTAGTTGGCAAACTTGAAGAAAACATCTTTCCTACCTTGGTGAGTCCAAAATTCTGAATGGAAACCAATATCTATGATATCTCACTCTATTAACTTAAAACATCTATCTAGACCTTAAAAACATCTTAACCTCCTAAACAACAAAGCTTAAGTCTCATCAGAGACTTGAGAAGGAATAAAACTTAATTACCTGAGTGAATCAGGAGTGCAGATTAGTTAGCAGCTTCCTGGACCACAAATGCTATTCCTGGCTTGTTTAACCATTTTTTCCCCAGTTTTATTTGGGTCCCTACAAAGGTAGGAAGAAACCTTAAGAGAACGGCATCCCATTTCCCCTAAGGGGGGTTGGGTAGGTTTCTGTTTGCTCTCTTGGGTTACAGATGCTTATTTTCATCAGGAGTCGGTTATAAGTTACTATTCCTCTTATACAAAGAGAAAATGAGGTTGAACCCAGGGAACTATTGTCTTTTTTTTTTTTTTTTTTTAAAGAAAAGATCAGCCAGCCAGCCAGCCACATGGCAGCCTATTACACTCCTGGATCCTCTGGAGGAGCAACATGTGCTCTTTAACTACTGAGCAGTCTCTCCTGCTCCTAGATTTAAAAAGCATATATATGTACGTGTCTGTGTATGTTTATGCACCTGTGGGTGCATGTGACAGTAGAAGCCAGAAAAGGCCATCAGATCCCCTGGAGTTGGAGTTTGTGAGTCTCCTGATACGAGTTTTGGGAACCAAACTTGGACCCTCAACAGAAAGCAGAATCTGCATTTAACTCCTGTGCTGTCTCTCCAGATCTCTCCCTTTTTTCATGCTATCAAAAAATATTTATCCTATGATGGAACAATTAACTTTAAACTCAAAGTATTGTGGTAAGATAGATGAAAATTGATTTACGTCATCTGAGCAGGATTCTGTGCTTGTATTTCTGTCTGGTCTGATAGACCTATGGCGTTTATTATTTACCTCTGTCTAAGCTTAGATAAACCTGGTCCACAATGTCTTTTCTAGCTTAGAAGAAAGCAAAATGCATAAAAGAAACAATGGACAGAAAGGCGGGCATCACCGGGCATGGGCCTTGGCAGTGCTCTGATTGGCTTTCCTGCCTTGTGGAGTGAAAGCTTAGATTCAATAGTTCTCAGGTCCCTTTGGAGGACATTCCCAAGACTCGATCCCATGTCACTGGCTGCTGGGTGTGGAGGTAGATGCTTAGGTGTGTGAGTTGTCACAGAATCCTTCCCAGGAGCAATGGGCTGCTCTGTTTTCCTAACCTCCTGGTGGAGAGGTGTCAGCGTCCCAACTCTTCTCCTGTAATAACCTCAGCTGTGTGCCAGGCCTCAGGAGATCAGTTTTTAAACCCACACCTCAAAAAAAAGAAAAAAAAAAAAAACCAAAAAACAAACAAACAAACAAAAAACACAAGCCCTTGGTGACCATAGTGCTGAAGGAACTCAGCAGGGCTTTTTCGAGGAGCCACACTGTTGATCCTGGCAGGGTTCCCATCCTGATGTGGACGGGCCATGGGGAGACCAACCTCCCTCTTGGCTCTCTCTCCATCCTCGCTCCCCTGCTGTGCAGGAAGGCTTGGGTTTCTGAGACTCTGGGGGGGAGCTAAAGATCTTGCCTCGGGCCAGGGGTGTGTGGCCTGTGCCTGTTGCTTCTGAGCCAGCTTGAATGTGCTCAGATAACTTGTGCCCACAACACCATGGCTGGGAGATGACTCAGAGCCAGATGTAATCACGCTGTGAGGCAGGCAAGTTTTAATGGAAACTGGGACATTGTGGGTCACACCTAGGGTGTATGTCATATAAAACTAATGTAGCAGAGGTGCACAGGAAGTCTTGACAGGGGTTTCCCACCTCCCTCCATTGCTATGGCCCTGCCAGCTGGGCTGAGAGACCACAGCCAGGCATTGTCTGAGAAAAGGAGAGGGGTGGCCGGGAGTGGAGTAACATAGACAGTGCACTCTGCCTTTAGAGCTCAAAGCCCTGTGATCTTTCAACTATAGTGAGGTGCCTTAGGAGATGGGGCATCCAGCCCTAACTCATGCCGTCCCCCTCTCTACATGATAAATGTACCCTCACCGGAGTTTGTGGTAAGAGAAAAAAGGGTTTAAATAAGAGGGGGGCGGTGGTGGGAGAATTAGGAGCGTGTGGAAGTGGAAAGTGGAAGACTATCTGGGCTCAGAGCCTGTCCTGAAACAATATAGTCTGGGCCAGACCTGCCTGTGGCACACCCTGGGAGACACCATATAAAGGAGCTTAGGAGTCATGTGGTGGCATATGTGGAGAATAGCCCCCCCCCATCTCTCTGAATAATAATATTCACAATGGATTTTGTGGTCCTAAAACAAAGTGGCCCCATGGCTGTATTCCTTGGGAAGGAACTGCATGAACAATGTGGACTCTGCACGCCAAACTGCACCCTGAAGTCCCCGGAGCTCTAGCAGGTCCAGCCAGACCCAGTAAGGAGCTGGAGGTGGCAGTGTGTGTGTGTGTGTGTGGGGGGGGGGTGACTCACAATTAACTGTAGTATCAAAAGGGAGAGCCTACAATATCAGGAGCATGGCTTCCAGGTTAGGGAGGCCCAGAGTTGGACCCAAGGAATGGAGGTAAGTGCTCATGTGGCCACGAGGGGAAGAAGGGTGTCAATGAGAAAGACACGAAAGTAGTGACAGATCGAGACACAGGCCGGCCCATATTTCATGCATGTTACCATGTGGGCAAGCCTCATAAGCTGTTTTCAAAGGCTCAGTAGGCCAGAGGTTAGCTTCCAAGGGTGATCTTGTCTATGTTTGCCTATAATCTTACAATGAGCCAAATTTATACTTGCAATTTGAAAAATCATAAAAGTGACTGTTTTTAGAAACGACTATGTGGAATTTTATACATCTCATGCAATGGTGCATCAAGAAAGACGTATTTAAATAAGTAAAAAATGTAATTTCTAGTTTGGTATGTGTGCATATGGTGTATATTGTATGCGTGTGGTATATGCATGCATTCATGTATGCTTGTACACACATTTGGAAGACAGATGAGGATTTCAGGTAACTTCCTCTCCACTTTATTCCCTTGTGACTGTCTCTCACTGAACACAAAGTACACTCTGTCTTCTAGATTGGCTGGTCAATGAGCTCCCAGGGTCGGCCTGCCTTCACCTCCAATTGCTGGGGTTACAAGCTTGTGCAGCCATGCCTGGCTTTTACATGAATGCTGGGGACTTGAACCCAGGTCCTTATACCCTCATAGCCACTGTTTTTATTCCCTGAGCCATCTCCCTAGGCCACTTTAGCTGTACCATCCATAGTAAGCACCCTTCTTGGCCTTGAACTCACAAAGATCTGCCTGCATCTGGCTCCTAAGTGTTGAAATCTTTCTATTGCCAAAGTATTAACCTCAGGAGGACAAAAGAAAATTGAAGTGAATTCTTTTCTATTTCTATAACCAATGCTGAAGGTTGATTCGCACTATACACACACACACACACACACACACACACACACACACACGTGGAGGCTTAAGGTCCATAATGTAGGGAATATTCATCACTCCTCGCCTCATTCTTTGAGGCATGGCCTCTCCCTAGCCCACAGAACTCGCCTGTAAAGCTAATCACACTAGTCAGCTTGCTTGAAGGTTCCTGTTTTGGCCCTGCCTTCCAAGGCTGGAACTACTCTTGAGTCAAGGTGCCCACTAGGCATTTGTGTGCGTTCTAGTTCTCTGGTTTTTATTTTTATTTTATTTTATTTTATTTTTTTTGTTCTCTTGTTTTTATGACAAGCATTTTACCCACAGAGCCTACACATTCACTTTGCTTTTAGAGCCTCTTACATGCATCTGGAAATTAATATAACCCCAACATTATCATACCTTTTTTTTTCTGGGGTATTTTGTCATAATTGCAAAAGTGTGATAGGCATGTGATTTCAAGCATGCCAGAGACACTGTGTTTGAAAAGAAGACCAATGCACCATTCCTTATACTCTAAATAACACCCAATATGAGAGTTGGGACTTAACACATCCATTTAAGAAACATGTTCCTACCAACTGTGTTGGTACATGTAGATGCCCCTCTGAATGCATTTGACCCATGTGTTATTTACTACACAAGAACCAACTCAAAATTATTAAAGGACCATTGCAGGCTGGTTGCCCACAAAGAAGCCAAAGACTCAAAGGTTCATATACCTGTGCCTTTGAGTTCAGCCGACTCCAGCTGGGCCATTCTAACAACCATCCCTGTGCCTCTACTATTAGTTCTTCAGACCTAGCCTCCATCCACCGCTCAGGTTTATATCTCTGGTGACAAGTCTATCCATTTTCCTCTTTCACGTACCAACACTCTCCCTCCCCACCCACTCCATGTAGAATACCTGTGTGGTATGCAGCATCCAAAGTTTTGATGTTCCTTTTATGATATGGCTCCCAGGCAACCCACTGTACCCAAGTCATCACACTGCAACTATCTTCTCTCTCTCTCTCTCTCTCTCTCTCTCTCTCTCTCTCTCTCTCTCTCTCTCTCTGTGTGTGTGTGTGTGTCTTTCTCTCTCTCCATAGCCCTGGCTGCCCTGGAATTCACTATGTAGACTAGGCTGGCCTTGAACTCACAGAGATCCACCTGCCTTTGCCTCCTGAGTGCTGGGATTACAGGTACCACCACCAACCTTGGCCCAACTTATGCTCTTATCTTGCCCATCTTCCCTTCTCATGGAGCCAGTTGGGAGCCTGCTCCGTCAACTTCTCATTCCCGTGCCTGGCAGAGTACTTGGTGTGGAAAAGACGTCTGGGGAGTAGCTGTTGGGTTGTCAGGGGGACAGACAGGAGAATATTATCATTCTTTTAGGTCTCCAGGAAGTCGTTGAACAGAGTATAAAGAGGCAGCAAGAATTTACATTTGTCAAACACCAAGGTTTATAATGGCCAATGCTTCCGTGGCCTTTTCTTTTTCATTTAAAAAGTAATATACAATCAGAACCTTCCCCATCCCTCCAGTCCCTTCTGTGTCCCCCTCCTCCCACTCCCTCTCAAATCCATGGCCTCTTTTCTCTAATTATTTCTGTTATGTGTGCCATTTTATTTTATACCCCAGTGGAAAAGATATACTAGGTGAGGACCACGTGAGTTTTGGCCACAGTGTCCTGTGCGTGTGTTCTCTCCGTCTCTTCCCACAGCGTGGGCCCTAGACATGTAGTAAAGGACAGTGAGTTAGCAGGGCCTTCGGCTGCTCTGTTACTCTTGGCACTCGGCTTGCCCACGGTGAAGGCTCTAATGAAACCCGCTTTCTGAACAGAGCTCTCTTTCATGTTCGTGATGATGTAATGTGGCTTTGAAGTCTCAGCTTATGAAAGAGAGAGGAGGAACAATGTGCTGCTATGAGGCTCCCGTGCGGTATGTATCTCGCCTGAGTGCCTCATTTCATTGCACAATCATTAACTGGATGCTCTTTGCAGCAGATAAGAACATCTCTTGCTCTGTCCCACAATGACAGGGTCAGGAGGGATTGGGAAGCTGTAGATTCAGGAACCTGAATCCTGCACCCCTATAGGACCCTGAACTCCAAATCAAGTTCAGGGAACCAGAAGGGCCAGATAGACCCCCAAGGGAGGGAAATATCATGAAGTCAGGTGACAGGAGTCAGCTGCCGAGCTCCATGTCAGAGTACGTGTTTAACAACAGAATACCTTGGGCCCTTGAGTTTCCTTAATAATGAAAAGGGAAATCGTATAAGGGTGCTCTTTTCATTGTTAAAGAAACCCACCAAGTCTTTTCTCAGTTCCATGTCCCCATGAACCCTTTAGATTGCTCATCACTGAATCTTACAAGCGCTGGGGCTCCCTGGCAAGGTGAGTAAAGAAACCCTGAGAGGTGACTGCAGGCCTAGGGATTAGTGATTATCCTTCACCATTCTGACTGTCCATCTTGTCCCAGGCCTAGCATGGCCTTGGCAGAGCTTACAGACTACTCAGAGCCCCAAGAACTTGAAAGGCCTCAGTACATCATAATGTGAGTAATGTGGGTGGAATAAATGTGCTGGTTCAGAGAGAGAAGCTTGTTAGCTTGGTAACGGAGAGAAGACAGAGGTGCAAATGTGTGGAACTGAGGAAGACCATGGGGAAGAGTGGGTGATCAAGAATGAAAAGAGTGGATGGAGAGGCAGCTCAGAGGTTAAGACCACTGGCTGCTGTTGCAGAGGATGCAAGTTCAGTTCCCAGGACCCACAGGCTTGCAACCAAAGGTAACTGCAGTCCTGGGGGGCCTGACACCCTCTTCTGGCCTCTACAAGCATTGCATTCCCACATATCCTCTCCAAACATATACCCATAAATTAAAAATAAAAACAAAATCTCAAGCAATAAAAAAGTTTTGGTTTTTTTTTTTTTGTTTTATTTTTGTTCTGTTTTTTTAAAGAGCGAGGATGAGATGAAAGACAGCTCATTTCTCTTCAGCAGCCGGTTGCATATGACTTTTAGTACCAGTTAAATTAAAAATCTCAGAATCTGGGGAACACAGACCCGCTGGTGCTCCACTGTGGCCCACTGCAGTGGCAGCTGTGGAGGAAGAAGGTTTTAGAAAGCATCAATGAAGATGCCTCCTTCTAGAAAGGAGAGTTGTGCACAGCGGGTCAGGACTTGCTATGATCTAGGAAGCAGTGCTCCATTGCTGTGGAGAGGAGGGAATGCAATCTCTGGGGAGCCAGGCAGGGATAGAATCCATTCCCTGGGTCTTGCCTGCACCATTTTAGGATTTCCACCTCTGACCACAGTGTTCTTTGAGAATGAGTTTCAGACGCCTGGAATATTATAGGCCACTTGTCTCTCTCTCTCTCTCTCTTTTTGTTCACTTTATAGGCTGATTGCAGCCCCTTCCTTCTCTTCTCCCACTCTCACCCTCTCACCTTCACACCCTCCCCCCACCTCTTCCTTTCCATTCTCCCATGCCTGCCCCTACCCCACCCCATTCAATGGCTACTAACCCACATCCTGGTACATCAAATCACAGCAGAGATTGAGGGAATGGCCAACCAATGACTGACCCAACTTGAGACCCATCTCATGGGAGAGAGCCAAACCTTGACACTATGAATGCTACTCTGCTATGCTTGCAGACAGGAGACTATTACACATCCGTTGTTAAAGAAGTCAGAGGAGGAACTCAGAGCACAAACAACTGAGGGAAGCTGCTTGTTTGGCTCCTCTCTAACTCACCCAGTCATGTTTGGATAGCTTTCTTAGATACCTAGCATCACCTGCTCAGGGATGGTACCGCCCACAGTGGGCTAGGCCCTCCTGCATTGATTAAAAACCAAGACAATCCCTTACAGGCAGCCTGATGCAGGAAATTCCTCACTTCAGGTTTCTCCTTTCAGATGACTCTAGGCCATGTCAAGTTGACAATTAAGGCTAGCTAGGACAGGAGTAGAAGGTTTAAAAGGACAAAATGAGTTAAGATATAGACTCAAACTCAGCTCAAGCTGGCTCACAACAGTGTGGAAGGGGTAAGTGTACCATCCCATGTACCAGGGAGACATGCTTGTTAGCTTAAACAAACAAACAAAAAGACAATAGGATGGACCTGGTTATGAGCATTTATTTTATAAATGAAGAGAACAAAACAAAACATCAACAGATTGTTTTGTATTTGGTCTGCATGGTTAATAGAGTAAGAAAACCAGAAGAATCAACCCCAAATTTTATACATTTTTTTCTTCACTGAACTATTTTATCACTTGAGTCTCTTCCCCCCACCCCCCACCCTCGTCTCTTTTTGTCTCTCTCTCTTTCCCTTACTCTGTGTGTATGTGTATGTGTTTGTATGTGTGTGTATGTGTACACAAGCGCATGCACCTATATGTATGGTACACTATGTACTAAAGATGGGGGTATGTATCCACAGATTGCCAACACACCCCACCCACAAACATACTTGTACATTGATTTTTATGTTCCATGCCTCACAACATACATATGCCCCACTGAAGCTGTGGTGAATGAACAGAGATACACCTACATTTTTGTTTGTATCAGTGGAAGCAATGCAACCCTCCCTTTCCACACGCCCCCCCCCCCCCCGGCAAAGCTGATGGCTAGATTAAGGCATGGTTGACCCAATAGAGCTCTACCATTTTAGTGGGAAGGGCCCTCCAGCCTTGCCCCTGGCTTGGGCCTATGAGACACAGTCTTCTGGGTGGGCATCAATGCCTTCCAGACTCTGACTAGAGTTGTAAATTTCTGAGTCCCTGTTGTCCATCTGACTCTCTTAGTCCCTGTCAAGTTCATTACAGTAATAAGTCATAACTCATTTGGGCTGCATGGTTAATACAGTAAGACAACCAGGAGAATCAACCCCAAAATCTATACATTCTTTTCCTTCACCAAACTATTTTATCACGTAAGTCTCTCCCCTTCTCTGTCTCTCTCCCTTATTCTGCATGTGCATGTGTGAGCATGTTACTTATTGCTTAGGGACTTATTGTCCTTTAGAGACAGATGTTATGGGGTAGACTTGAAACCAAGTTATTAATTAATAGCAATTACTTGTGTTCCTTATATGTATAATTAAAAAATATCTCCTGAACATTTATTAGCAGTAGTAATGCAAGCCCAGGGACAGTTAACGTGTACAGGACCTCACTGTGCTGCCTTAATTATGCTTCATTTCCATCGGGGAATTGGCATTTGGTTCTTTCCAAGCCATGCTATTGGCTGAGCTTACTGGATTAGGTCATTAAACCCCAGTGGTTCTTACCCCGCTTCTCCACAGACAGTACGCAGCGTCAACACGTGCTGTTCCGTCCTCCTCCGCTAAAGCATCTGCTATAGGTGGCTCTTTCCCAATGTCTCTTAATAAGCAAATTAAAGTTTCCCAGGAATAAGTAATAGTCTCTAACATTGCTGGAACTGCCCTGGCTCCCTTTGAGCACAGTCACAAGATCAGCCTGGTGGAGGATTACTAATGCCACCAAACATGGGGTTCTCAATCTTTCATGGTGGTCTCTGGCTTGCACTGAGGGCAGCATACCACACACCACAAAGAATGTGCTATTCCGGTGGGCATGCGAGTGTGTTGCAAACAGGGCCAATTTGTGGTGTACTCGCAGGTAATGCAAAACCCACTTCGAAATGCTAACGATTTAAACCCTATGTTGTCCCAGTTTATAGTGGGATCCCCATATGGAATCCTTTCTATACTCCCCAAAAAACATAGTATCACACCCCCAATATTGATGATTTAGCCATAACACACTCACATAATGGCTTTAAAATGGTAATCTTTCTTAGGTGAGATCCCTCCCTAAGTTGTTGCTTTTTTTTTTTTTTTTCAAAAATATTTTTTGTTTTTTTAAACATATATATTTATAACACACATATAAAATAAACTACATACAGCAAGAAGAACCATGAAACAATCAGGAATTACAGTAATGTTACATTCATAGTGTCTTAGCTATTTGTATTTGGCAATCTTGAGGAAAATATATTTCACTTTGGGAAGCTGCTAACCTGAACTTCCTGTTTACTCAGGCAATTAATTTTATTCCTTCTTAAGTCTCTGATGGGGTTGAAGACCAGATAGCTTAGTTTTACAGTTAAGTTTAGTTGTTTAGGGGTTAAGATGTTTTTAGGTCTGTATAGATGTTTTAAGTTGATAGAGATGAGATATGATAGATACTGATTTACATTCGTAATTTTAGACTCACCAACTTTTTTTTTTTTTTTTTTTTTTTTAATCAAGGGAGAGGCTCTCTCTTTGAAATCAAGCTCGGGCATAAACAGCAAGATCCTCTTTTCAGGCTGGCTTCATTCAATTACACCCCACTCTCCAAAGCCAGGCATTTGTATTTTGGCTTCGTATTGCATGGGTCATTTGGTTTCCTATACCAGGAATTTCAAGACGAAAAATAATTTATAGTTCTGTTATCCTTCTTCTAGAAGGAAGCTGAGACCCACCTGGCTTTGCACAGAGCCTTTCCTGTGTTCCAGAGCCACGCATGGGGCTTTGGCTCAAGGGATAATTTGGGTGTGTCCCTGAGAACAGTTTTGTCTCTGAAGGGCTCATCGAAGAAAAGACTGGTATGACTAGAAAGCAGAGCTGGTATTTTGGGGCTGGCAGGCTGATAAATAAAGTTGGACAGTCCATTGCATCGATTCCTTTTGACACATCACACTGAGATAGCTGAGCCGGCTCCTCAGCCTAGTAACCTAGATGGTCTCCATCCAGAAGGAAGTGAGGGAGACCATCAGTTATCCTAGTGTCCGGAGCCTGGGAGAGCATCCAGTGCAGGGGAGCAGCAGGGAGGGAGCAGGGGCTGGATGTGGTCCTGTGCCAGCTGCCTTCTCTATGCCTGACTCTAGCCAGGAATTCTTATTTATTTATTTAATTAATTTATTTAGATTACACTCAATTGTTATTCCATCACTTGTATCCTCCCGTTCCTCCATCCCTCCCTCTCTCCCCCTATTCCCCTCCCTTAGGTCTATGACCAAAGGGGGCCTCTTGCTCTATTATATGGTCATAGGCTATCAAGTCTCATCTTGGTAGCCTGTTTATTCTTTCTTTGAGTGCCACCCGGCATCCCTACCAAGGGGAGGTGGTCAAATATGGGGTACCAGAGTTCATGTCAGAGTCAGACCCTGGTCTCCACATAACTGTGGAGAATGTCCTGTCTGTAGGCTAGATCAGAGTAGGGGTTCAATGATTACTACTTGTATTGTCCTTGGTTAGTATAATAGTTTGAGCAGACCCTCCTGGGCCTTGATCTGATCTCCCCATCATGATGTTCCTCTTGTAGGTTTCTAGGACCCTCTGGATCCTTCTATTTCCCCTTCTTCTATATTTCTCTTACCTAGAGTCCCAATGGGATGTCTTCACATCTATCCCAATCTCCTGGTAAGAGAAGATTTTCATGGGACATGCCTTTTGGGCTAGTGCCCAATTATAAGTAAGTATATACCATGTGAGTCTTTCTGCTTCTGGGTTAACTCACTCAGTATGATAATTTCTAGTCCTGTCCATTTGTCCACAAATTTCTGGATTTCCTTGTTTTTAATGGCTAAGTAGTATTCCATAGTGTAAATGTACCACAATTTCTTTATCTATTCTTCAACTGAGGGACATTCAGCCTGTTTCCAAGTTCTTAGCCAGGAATTCTAACTGCCTTGTTTAACTCTATGACAGTGGAGGGAAGTGAGGAGTGTGAATCCTGCCGTGTCACTGAAGTGAACTAATTTGCCACCAAAGCTTTGGACATGATGTATGTCAGAGCTAGATCATAACCTCTCATTTAATTCTGAGCCCCATTTTCTTTGTGGTGTATTATTCTGCTACACTGGCACCTATGTGATCAGGACACGCCTTCATTGTCCAGTAGGTGGTAATTTCTCAGTGATACAAGCCATCTAGAACTCAGGTCTCTCTCCTCACCAAGAATGCACAGAATTTTCTGACAAATAAATCATATATATTCAGGTCAAAATTGCCCCAATTTAGAATAAACTATTTCAAAAACAGATTTTGTTCTGAGAAATGAAGAAATCCTCTCTTCTTTCTAGCATTTACAGTATATGTTTCCCTGCCAACAGTGGAAAAATATCCCATCAGATCTTGTGATAGGCCAAAGTGTGTTTTCTTTTGTGTCAACAGTGGTTTGTGTATAGCTTTTCACACTTAACTCTGGAGGAAGAAAGGGTCTCTGGGGAAGGTTGTCTGTGAACACCATATCTCACCGCTGACAAAGTGAGGAAGCAGGGCATCGCTTGTATCTTTCCCTGCCTCAGTATCATCTCGGGCATGGCTATACCCTGGGCACCTTCAAGATAACTGAGTGTTACACATCACAAAAACAAAGCAACTGTTCCTCTCAGAATCTCACAAATAATGGGTAAGCTGGAGAGAGAGAGAGAGAGAGAGAGAGAGAGAGAGAGAGAGAGAGAGAGAGAGAGGGAGAGAAAGAGAGAGAGAAAATAATGCATAGTGAAGTATCCACAGGCCTCCATATAAAAACGATTTCAGGATATAAAAACTCAACGGAAAATACCTTTGTCATCTGTTTCTCATTATTTTCTTATCTGCGTCTCATCCTTCATTTTGGTAGGTGCCGCTTTGATTTTAGATTCGGGCTTTATGGCTTGAAGGTTCTACTGTGGGTTTCCGTATATTTTCTCCCAGTCTCCTTACTATGCTTTAGTTGTTTGGGTGGTGAGCCGGGCTGCTGGAGTTAAGTGCTCTGTGGCTGCGGGCTAGTCTGTGGTTGGAATGCATGTGAGGGGCGCTACACTTTCCAGCAGCCTTTGTTCCCCTCAGCATTCTTCCTAGGCATGGAGTTGACTAGCTCCATCGTCCCGAGGCAGGTCTAAGGCATGACTATCAGAGCATGCTAATTCTCACGACCTAGTGTGGAGCAAACACCTTTGAGTAGGTGTGTCACCATTTGCTCCTGGTTAAGAGCCAGGACTGGAGATTTAGCTACGCAGTGTGGAGTAGGAGGTTCAGAGACAGCGTTAATTGCTAGGATAGTAACTGCTTTCCTGTGTGTGGACTTTCCTTTGTCTGTGTTTTCTGTTCTCTTTACTCATTTGGCACATCTTCCTGTTGGTGTGTGTGTGTGTGTGTGTGTGTGTGTGTGTGAGAGAGAGAGAGAGAGAGAGAGAGAGAGAGTGACAGAGACAGAGACAGAGAGACAGAGAGAGAGACAGAGAGAGACAGAGAATGATGATAAACATATGAGAGTGAGCTTTTACTAGCCCCAATCCCTTAGCTGTTCTTTTCTCTCCTTGCTCACAAGGACAGGATATGAGGAGGCTTGGGCAGGTGAGGCGGGCTGCTTTCCAAGGGCCTGCGATTTGTGTTCTCCATGCGGAAAGGGTGCTTGGAACAGAGAAAGACTCTGAATAGATATTTTGGGAGGGGGCCTTGATGAGACCGCTTGACCTCCAAATACTATGAGTCATTATCATTAGAAATGGTGATTTGGAAAAATACCCTTTCTAGCCATTTACCACATAATTGTATAGTTTAGCCAGGTTCTAGTCCAGTGACTCTCAACCTTCCTAGTGCTGCGACTCCTTTAATAGAGTTCTTCATGTTCTGGTGACCCCCCTCCCAACCATAAAATTATTTCTCTTGTGAATTCATAACTGTAATTTTGCTACTGTTATGAAATATAATGTAAATATATGACATGCGGGCTATCTGATGACCCACAGGTTGAAGAATCTCCAATGTAGTTTAAGGGAACAACGCCCTTCTGGGCAGCCCATGTGCTGCTGGGCCACATAGCAATCTGAAGAAAGACAACGCAGCGTGGACATTTCTCCAGGGTGGAAGAAATGCAGGCTAGAGCCAAGACTCTTTGTGGGGTCTTGACCGGGATAACAGGAGAGGCACACTGAAATCACCTGTCATTTTTGCAGTGCCATCAATTAAAGTAAGGGCTGTTCTCCCCACAGGGAAATCCTGTTCTGTCCCTGGCAGATGACAGCAGTGGGGTCTTCTGTAGGCTCAGTCACCAGACAGGAAACTCCTGATGCCAATGTGGTTTCCTGCCTGACTTCTGAAAGTGCTCAGCCAGAGCACAAACTGCCTCTCTCCACAGGCTCTCCATCCTGTCTTCCTAACAATGGTGATGCAACCTCCTCCAGATCCTCACCCTTCCTCTTGCTTCCTTCATCAACACTTCATCCATGAACTAAGGACGAAGCTTTGAACACTGGAGGGCATCCAGCTTCCTGTGTAAAGCCTTGCAATGGCTTCCTATTTTTCCTTAAAGCCAGACTGAATGCTGAGAGATTTCAGTATAAAGCTTCAAGTCTTTTCAGATAGTTTGATCGTAGCTCTCCATCCCTCACCCATCACTCCGTTCTCTCCTGTGTGCACCACTCCGTCTACTTCTGTTTTGTTCCCATGAGATTTTCAAACTGAGACCCACTTTGAGCTGTGTACAGGTTGGCTGTGCTGGGAGCCTGCAAGTGCTGTGCTCAGACTTTTCTTTTCAGGACAGACTTGAATTCTCTCCTGGACTGTTAAGTGCTCTGGGGCACAGAGGCAGCCTGCCCAGGCATTCCCTGTGAGCAACACCACCCAGTGTACCGTCTTCAGTTCTGGTCTCTGGCTGGTGTTTTCTGCCCCCTCCCTGAAACAAAGCTGGTTTTAACTTTTGTATTTCTTTATCATTTTGTTCTATTATTTATTTTTTATTCAATTAAAATATAATTATAACATTTCTCCCTTCCTCTAATCCTGACCTGCCCTTCCCCCATTCTTCTCAAATTCATGGACCCTTTTCCTTTTTAAACACACACACACACACACACACACACACACACACACACACACACACTGAAAACCTGATGAGTTTGCATGCCTGTAGTCTCAGTAATCAGGAAATGGAGTCAGTAGGATCAACAGTTTAAGGTCATCATCAAGTATACAGCACGTTCAAGGTCAGCCTGGAATACATAAGACACTGTTCAGCTCCCCCTCCCTGTCCTTAGGAAAATGTTTATAAACAAATGCATTGATCTAGGAATTTTGGCTAGCATCAGAAAAGATCTGGGTCTTTGCCATACCTATGTCTCAAAAACAGAGACACATTCTGTTGCTTGCTCCTATTATATTTCTGGTACAAATGAAGTTTTTGGTCACCTATCCCATCAATGCTGGCATTTTGCCTTGCTTGACCTTGTTTAGGTTTTGTGTATGTAACCACTGAGGCTGTGAGCTCATGACTTCACTAGCCATGTCATATCTAAAAGACAGCATTTTACTAACTCTCCCCATCTTATAACTCTTATAGTCTTTCTACCTCATCTTTCTTGATGTTCTGAGTTTTGATGGTGGTGGGGTTAATATAGATGTCCTCTTAAAGGCACTTTGCTATTCTTATTTCTCTTGTTTCTTCCAGCACATATGCTATATAAACTTCAGAATACACTTCCTTTACTAGGTCCAAGGAACTTAATAATCTCTGAACATTATAGCTTCTTAATAGGCCACATGAAATGAGTTCCTGAGCAAATGCAGAACAGTATACCATATATACTGTATACTGAGGATAGCACCAAAAGGAAAAGGTCTCCCTGTCTGAATTTTTCTTACCCCCTTCCATTGCCAATGGTGTAGCAGAAATCACTCTCCCTCAAGTGACCGGAGTAGCCTCCAGCTGGACATATTGTCAAGGGTCATGTGGGCTGTCAGCTTCTATTCTGTGTAACATGAGGAGATTCTAGAAGCTTAGAGAAGAGTGGAGAAATGGTCAGAATTACATCTTTAATGGATGACTTTGGCCGTTGATGGGTGAACGATCTGGACTCACCATCAGGGCCAGATGCAGAAAGGCCAGCTGGGAGGCCATTCCATTAACTTGAGTGACAGTCTTTTGCTACAGTGTTGGCAACGGAAGGGGTACGATGTGGCCATATGCCTGTGTATAAAGAAAACAGTGTCCATATGATTTCATGTAGAGTGTGAAAAGAAAAAGAGTCAGAAGAACGCCTTGAGTTTGGGGTTGGGTGGTTTTAGAGGCTCCATTCAGACCAAAAACTTCGTTTGCATCAGAAACATAATAGGAACAAAAAGCAGACTGTTTCTCTGTCTCTGAGACACAGACATAGCAAAGACTCATGAGAAATGGAATGGGCACCAGGATTTGTAAGCAAGTTCACTCATCTGGACCACAGGGCTTAGCTCGGGAACACAAGAAGGCTCACACCCTGGTGGGTTCTCTCCAGCAACTGCTTTTTTTGGGGTGTGTGTGTGTGTGTGTAAATCACCAGATTTCCTTTTTCATGTTGGCTGCTGAAAGCTTAGCGCTATATTTAGTTAGTCCTTGTTAAATAATAAAATCCCTTCTGAAATGAATGTCATAAATAGCAAAACTATGAATAACGAATAGCTCGTGGGTCAGCTACTTGTGCTCTCTTTCTTATGTAGCCGCTGTCATCTTGTAGCTCAGCTCTTGCTGCCTATGGGCTGGGCCAAAGTCTCCAGTGGCCTTGCCCCGCCCATCACACAGAGGCTGAGACCCCAGTGAGTGCAAGCAGTAACTGCAAAAACTCATGGAAGTCTACCTTTAGAAGCCACACAAAGTCACGCTCACTGCCTTCTCATGCTCAAGACAAGTCTACTAGGCAGCCTATTAAGCATCTTATGGTAGGAAGAGCTACAAAGAGTTTGTGATCATTTTAATCCATCTTATGTCAAAGTGTGGTTGAGAAAAGGTATGCAGAAACTGATTATATAAATTGTGGATTAGCTACACACACACACACGCACACACACACACACACACACACACACACCCCACATGTATTTCCTAGCATTTTAAAGTGTCTTCTATTTTTTATATTAATTTGTCCCTTCTAAACACTAGAAAACTATCTTAAATGTTTTTACTTATACTATAATTTACAATGGAAGATTTCACCTTGCCTAAAAAGAACATTCAGTTAAGCTGGTTGGAGCCACTCTATGGTGTCAAGACACCATACATAGTCAAAGTTAGTTTTTAGCAGACATTTTAATGAGTCTAGCTAGGCCTTTCCCCAGAGATATTTTCCACTCATATTCAATGAAAAGATAATGCCCCAGCATGTTAAAAGTGTCAGACCATAGCAGTTTTATACACTCTTTAGTTATCTAGTCCAGTTTCTTTTCTGTGAATTCATGGCCTTGAGACCAACCATTGGGGAGAAACAGAAGTTCCCAAGCAAGAGGATTTGAGAAGAAACTCTACCTTGATTTGGGAGCTTGCTTCTTCTTCCAAGTAGCTAGAGACCACAATGGGTCCCAGTTGGACAGATCGATGTTGATTTTCTTTTTTATTTGTCTTTATTTTTTGTTTATTATTTAATTAATTTATTCAGATTACAACTAAACTGGTATCTCATCACTTGTATCCTTCTGTTCCTCCCTTCCTTACACTTTCACCCTATTCCCCTCCCCTCGGGGGACCTCCTCCCCTACCATATGGTCATAGGCTATCAAGTCTCATCTTGGTAGCCTCCTTATTCTTTCTTTGAGTCCTATCAGGTGGTCAAATATGGGGCATCAGAGTTCATGTCAGAGTCAGTCCCTGCTCCCCACATAACTGTGGAGAATGTCCTGTCCACTGGCTAGATCAGAGTAGGGGTTCAATGTTTACTATTGTATTGTCCTTGGTTAGTGCAATAGTTTGAGCAGACACCCCTGGGCCCCGATCCATCCGTCACAATGTTCTTCTTGTAGGTTTCTAGGATCCTCTGGGTCCTTCTATTTCCTCATCTCCTATATTTCTCTTACCTAGAGTCCCAGCAGGATGTTAGTTGGGGACAGATGTATCATGTCAAATGTAAAGATTTCTCCTCGTGTCTGACTGCTGAGTAAAACTCAAGGAGAGCTGTTATTTTGTTGAATACCAGTTGCCTGTGGCTCTTCCTGTTATGTGGGATGTCTTGATCAGGGCAAAGAGGGTTCCTTATTCTATGACATGATGTGGTCTGAAAATATTATTTTCTGTCCCCCTTTTCTTCTTGATTATTTCTAAGCATGGTCTCCATCTCTTAGTAACCACAAATCATATTCTTTCTATAGATGGTTTTTAATAGAAGATTGTTTGATAGGCTAGTTCAGGGATGAGTTTACTGATAGATTTGAAAAGCATTATAAAGGTTAGGTTTTTTACATCAAGGGGATTGTGGTTCTCATCAAATATAACTTAGAATAACCTGATAGAAGATTCCTTTTTATTATTTTTTGTTTTGTTTTGTTTTTCAAGACAGTGTTTCTCTGTGTGTAGCCTTGGCTGTTCTGGACTTGCTTTGTAAACAAGGCTGGCTTTGAACTCACAGAGATCTGTCTGCCTCTGCCTCCCTGAGTGCTGGGATTAAAGGTGTGTGCACCATGCTCAGCTTCATAGGAGATTTTAAATGATGAATTGTCTCAATCGGGTTGTATCATGGGCATATTTGTGCAGGACTGTGTTGGTTGTTAACTTGGAGATGTAGCCTATTGTGTGTGGCATCATTCCCAAGGCAGGGATTCCTGAATAGAATTAGAGAGGAGAGCTAGCTGAAAGCAAGCAAGTAAACAAATAGGCCTAAATGCATTTATTTCTCTCTCTGTTCTTGGCTGTGGAGGTGATGTGACTAGTGCCTTGAGTTTCTGCCATGACTTCCCCTCAGGGATAGACTGTAAGCTAGAATTGTAAGCCAAATACATCCTTTCTCATCTAAGTTTTTTTTTTCCAGGATATTTTATCACAGCAACATAAATGAAACTAGATTTGATACAGATAATGACTGTAATTTTTAAACATTTTTTAATATTTAGATTTTTTTATGATAAAATATTGGGAGACTACACCTATGAACCTAACCATGCACATTAATACATAGTTTCGATCTCAGTTTAGCTCTCATGGTTCTCTTCCTATTACATTGTCCCTAAAGTGAATATTGCATTTTCCCCTATCTTGGCAGCATCATATTCAGCATTAGGCATTCACTGCCTGTCATTGTGAGCATTGTGGAGATCTTTAAAGGAGACAAAAATCTGCCTTCCAATTGTTTCTGCCTATAAAAATGTAGTCACACCTAGAATGAGTTCACTGCTCTGGTGGGTACAGATGATTGGCTGAGCTCATTAACTATGTGCCCAATAGCAGCTTAAATAGGCCTAAACGTCCCATGATGCTCCTGTCCAGGTAGTGCTATAGTTTAGGTCTTCCCCAGGCACACATGGTGAGGGAGTACCAATCTAGAAAAGAGTTCAGATGCTGAACCCTTCCAAAGCCACCTTTCAAACATCCACAGGAAAGAATGGGAGGCAGGAATGGGTGGGCAGATGGATGAGGAAATGAATGAGTACAGAGATGGATAAAGAAACAGGCTGGTAGAGCTCTGTGACTGTCCCAGACACACACAGCTGAGCGCTGTGATCTTCAGGACAATTTCATGTTCTGCTCCAATGGATAAGCTTGCACCACAGTTTTTGGTTTGTGATCTTCTTTGCTGCTTTTGGAGATGAAAGTGACCTTACTGAGAAGTAGAATCTTGGTGCAAGTAATTCAGATATAAATTAATAGGGAATTATATCAATTTGGAATGCCTGTAGTGTCAGCACCTGGAAGGCTGAAGTAAGAAGAGTAAGTAGTTCAAGACCAGCCTGGGCTAGTGCATTTGAAGCCAGATGAGGCTACAGCTTGAGACCTTATCTCAAAATTAACAAACAACAAAGTCACACTGGATTACAGCAGTTCCTCAGTCCAATATAGCCAGTGTCCTTATAAGAAGAGACCATATACACAGCCAGACGCATTGAGAGGAAGTTGCCACAGGGCCAGGAGAGCCAACAGATGTTCTGGCAAACCAGCCAAGGCTGAGAAGTCTACACTACAGGTTGCATAATGAGCAGGGGACCCAAACCACTTTGATTTCAGGGTTTAGAACTTTGAGGCAATTCCTGTCTCTTTTTTAAGGCACTTGATATATGATGCTTTGTTAGAGCATCCTAGGTAACTGATGGAGTTTTTTCTTCTCATCCTCAAGACAAGCAATGTGGTCTGTTGTATGCTACATCAGGAGGCTTGAGTTGCTTGAAGGCCAGTACTTAGGGCAAGGCATAGAAAACACCACTCCCCATACTGTACTCACTGATCCAGGTATGAAGGCAAAGGGTGAGTAGGTGATCAGAGGCATCTGTGGACCCAAGGACAGACTGAACTCTACAGACGCAGCAGCTATTCGGGGACCTTGAAGGGATACTCATGTCATTGACCAATAATCCTTCATCTCTACTCAGAAGAGACTGGAAGGAACTAAGGGAACTGGATGTTTGTAGACTATGGATGAGATCAATGTTATAAAACAGAATTGCTTTTATTATCAACAGCAGCAAGGAACTTATATAAACCCTTTAGGGGCACAGTTGATCTCTTTCCTCTATTTTGTTTTTGTTGTAAAACAAATGTAAGGACAAAGTCAGACACACAATGCAGATAAAAACCAGATTTAAAACAGACACCACAAGGCAGTTTGCGGGTTTTTTTTTTTTTTTTAATATTGTGCTCTTAAAATCCTTTGTGTGTGGTGAGCCCGGAAAGACAAAAGAGAGGAACTAAACTGTTAGGTTGCTGGGAAAATACTTAGTGGACAAACCTGGCTCTTCAATATGTGAGTTAGCCTCGTTGGTTCAAACGCATTTATTCTTTCAAAATTGTCTTGTATAATTTATTTATTTAGGCAAACCTTCACATATGTCATGTTATCAATCAGCCCATGGAACAGTTTAACACAACATTAAAGGAAAAGCAAAGGGTGACAGCATGGAAAGAAAATTAATTAAATGCGGTGACGGTGTTAAATTTATCTCTCTTCTACTAGCTTGGCAGTTTCATCATAATGGGTTATAAGGTGTGCTTCTTGAGGCGGGGCTTCTCCCTCCCCACCCCATATTTTTCTTGGTCTTTTGTGAAGTGTTGACAATGTCCTCTTGAGCAAAGCAGACGCCACCATTCTCCAGGAGATACATCATGGTTTACTTCTGCAGGGGTTGAGCTCAGCCATTTACTCTGAGGCAGACCCAATTTTTAAAGTTAAGATGTGCTTCATTCAGAAAACAGATGAATGGATTTTGTTTCTCAACCCATTCAGGCAGTCTGTGTCATTTGACTGGAGAATTGAGGTCATTTACATTTTAAGTTATTACTGAAATTTGTGAGTTAATTTTGGTCATTGTTGATTTTATTGTTTATGCTTTCAGTGGTTCTTTGTGTTTTAGTAATAATGGCTGCCTATTCTCACAGTCTCTTAGCTAGGCTCACTCCTCTCATGAGCCTGGAATATTGCTTCCTGGCTGTTCTGTAGGTTTGGTTTGTTGGATAAAAGGTTTGGTTGTTTGCTTTTGAACCAGGGTTTCCCAGTGTAGCCTTGGCTGTCCTGGATTTGCTTTGTAGATCAGGCTGGCCTTGAACTCAGAGAGATCTGCCTGCCTTTGCTTCCCAAGTGCTGTGATAAAAGGCATGCACCAACTACTTCTGGTGGATAGAAATATTTTTAGGCTGTTTATATCATGGAAAGTTTTTCTTTCTTCTTCACCTGTGTCAGATAATTTTGCTGGGTACATTAGGTTGGCATCATTGTCTTTTAAGACTTGGAATACATGTTTCCTGGTGCTTTTGGCTTTCAAAAAGTCCATTGAAAAATCAGCTGTTATTCTGATGGACTTTCCTTTATTTGTGACTTGTATTTTTCCTCTTGGTTCTTCCAATATTTAATGTCTTAACTATGATATACTGTGGAGATACTCTTTTCTGGTCTTGTCCATTTGATGTTGTATGTGGGTGTATCATTCATAGTTTTAGGAAGTCTTCTATGATATTATTTGCAGTGATCCACATTCCTGTATATTTCTTTCTCGTGTTTTTTTTTAAATATAGTTCTTATTTCCTCTAGATTCTCCTGTATTTTATTTAGTTTCAAGCCTTGATATTCTTATCTTCTGATTCACTCTATTTATACTCTGCTCCATTGACTTTTCTAGTTGGCTTATTGGGTTTTTCAATTCTTGCTTCATTTCAGCTTGAGCCTTCTTCACTGTTTCTGTTTATAGAATTCTATTTTCAAATACTGGATTATCTTCATCATTTATGTTTTCATGCCTTATATTTGTATATTCTTGTGTATTACTCAGCTGTTTATTTTCTTTAGTTTTTTTTTCCTTTAATATCATTAAGCTGTTTCTTTGGATCTTCTTTCAAATTCCATGAATTCTCGATGAAGTTTATGATTTTTCTTTATATTCTGTGTCCTGGTGTTCATCTAGGTAATACTCACGCACAATCATTTCTATAAGACTTGTAAGTTTTGGAGAGGGGATTCTGGCCTCATATTTCATGTTGTTTGTACTTTTCCAGTGGTATCTGGACATGTAGACGTTTTTTGTTAGTTCTGTGTCTGATATTGACAGAGCAGGTTGAGGCAGAATGGAGGACGTATGAGATGGGATAGGCCTAGAAGTTGGAAATGGCTTAGGTTGAATGAAATCAGGTGAATACAGGCAACTGGGGAGGTATGCAGGACGTACATTTTGGTTTAAACCTAGAGTGTGGGCATAGACCTGGGGGTAGGGGAGACTGTGAGGAGGGGTAGATCGAGCAGACTCACATGGCTGGAGCCTGGAGAAGGATGTCTTTAAGTGGTTTTTTTTTTTTTTTTTTTTTTTTACTATAAATACCACTTTTTACATGTTAGGATTTTGTCATGTAGTAATGGTACATGACTGGTGTATTGCTTTGATCCACCCATATAATAAGTAATGGTCAATTCTGAGTAACAGATGTATCACTTCAACTATTAATCCCTCTTTGTGGTGAGGTAATGACCTTGCATTTTACTCCATGTGGCACCGTGATTCAACTCCCATTGACCCATCTCTTCTTTCTGGTTCAGTATGCCATGTACATCACAGCATCTGATGTTTATTCTCACTACTGTGTTCCAGAGAACCTTCTGTGCCATTCATCAAAATCCGCCTCTTTGAGGACCAACTCATTCACATCATTTCTAGGAGACCTCTCTTTAGAAGTATTGCATTTCAGTGACCACTCTTTCTCCAACACTCTTGGCCATTGGTGCCCCACAGTCAGTATGGCCTTTGAGTAAATACCATTGCACAGCCACAGATGGTTGTCTTGTTTCTCTAAACTATTTAACATTGGAAGGAGAACCATCTTGTGTCTGGATTATAGTGAGGTAACTAATGCTCTCCTTTGCAGTAAAGACTATTGGTCTCCTTCCCCTGACTATAACACTATAGCATTAAAGTCTCAGTGTATCAGAGGACCCTTGTGGAATAAAACTTGTAGCCAGCCAACCCCAGATGCCATTCTAGTCTTACATTGGGAAAGGTCAAGAGCCAAGGAAGTCTTTCTAAATTAAAGAAGGTTCCACTAGATGAACCTCAGAAATCTGTTCAGATGGTTTTTGGTGAAGTGTCATGGAATTATCTACTGTCTACATAAGATCCAAATCAAGGATGCAGTCCCTGAAACTGCCTCTGTATCGTCTGACCCCTCTCCTTCCCTTTGTTCATTACTGACGGTGGTCCTATAGTTTAACTCTTTGCATTCACCACCCTTTTCCATCCTTCTTTCTCTGGAAATTTCTAGATTTAATTCTATGCATTCAGTAGAATGGTGAAGACATGTGGCCACTGCTAGTTAGAGGTTCCAGGTGATGGTCTGCAGTCAAGGGTCAATCTAAAGACCTTGCCTTAGGTCTGAGGCTTATAAAATACGTAGGCCTGAGGCTCAAATCCTGCCCTTGTCCTTACAAGAGTCCATTACCTGAGTGCAGGTAGGTTGGATCAGGCAAAAAGGGAGGCAGGAGGAGCCCTTGGGGCAGAAATGTAAGCAAGCTAGGATAGTATGCTGTTTTGGACACAGTGTTAAGAATTGGTTGTTCACAGCTTCTTCTGTTCTCTCATTAATGGAAGTAGTTTATGAAGCAGTAGTTTTCAGGGGTGGGGGAGCCATTCGTGTTAGTGTTTGTTATAGTTTGCTCTAAAATTCATGTAGCATGGTTTCCGTTTCCTTTGGAAAATGTCTACACTACATCCTGATGTTTAATCTGTGGTCTTGATGGGGTGACTAATGTGAGCTGTAGGTTCGTAAGAAAGTCAGCTTCATCTACTAATACCTTTCTTTTTTTAGGCTCACAGGAAAAGGGGGAAAAGACAATTAAGAAACACAAGTAACTATTGTACTTTCCTTGCACATTCTTAGCAAAAGAAGGGTGCATGTGTTTTTAAAACACGGAGGTCTGGTTTGAATAAAATGGTTAACTCTTCCAAAGCCAGGATTTTAACATGCATTTAAAGGTACAGGGTTTTGGGTGGGGTCTGCTCTATTGCAGCCAATATCTTGGCATGCTAGTTTGCACACAGACCTCAGGTTTATGAGACACTGGGAACAGTTACACAGAGGGTGGGGTGGACGAAGGAAAAGCAGTGTTTAAATTATGCTTGGAAAACATTTTGGACTCAGTAGAAGCCAAAACCATGGGAACTGGCCTATATCCTCAGGGCTTAAAAGAGATCCAAATAGGCTTACCATGTAGTGGAAGTATGCATAGCACTAGCCTTCAGCCAGCCAGCCAGCCAGCCAGGGTTCTGGTCTCACTTGTGTGGAAATTGGCTTTGCACTCAACTCTTACAAATCTGGGCCTCAGTTTCTTTTCTTGTAACAGTGAGTAGGTTTCTAGCTCTAGCTTTCATGGTGATATATCACTCGGACAGGGATTATTGGTGTGCACCGTCGTCTCTTTACTCACTTGGCGACTGTGTAGTATGTAGGCTCCGGCTGGGTTTGTGGCTTGGACTTCTGGGCTTTCACCCACAATTGAAATAACCGAGGAGCAGTATGGAAGTTGTGAACAGTGTTGGGAACACTGGGGCATCTAAAGATCTTTCAGGTGTGGACCACTTGGGGGACTGGCTTATCTGGGTGCTGTGTGTCTGGTCATGATCCTACAGTTTAGTGGTGTATCAGAAGTCATAGAGCCACAGTTAGGAAGAAGTCTTGGGTCAGTGTGTAGTCTCCTTTATTCTCCAGCAGTGGCAATGGCATTAACAAAAGAGCAAGGAAGGCTGGACTTCCTGCTGCCTGCCGGGCCCTCCATTAACAGGAAGCTGGCCTCACCTCATTGACTACTTGGAGCCACATGGTAAGGTCAAGCCAGGGAAGTGATCAAATCTGAGATGTTACAGTTTTTTGCTTGATTCAAAGGAACGGTTTTTTTTCCTTTTAGTTGTTTCCATCACAAAACCATACTGTCTCAATGGTTGGATTATGGAATGAGTTTTACATTGTATATTAGATTCTTTTGAAAAAAAATTGATAATTAAAATAATAAAAACATACTTATTAAAAGTTTGTGGATTTCAATATATTGATTAGACGAGCATACTTTAAAAAAAAGCCAATCATCAGATAGCCAATGTCTCGTTTCCCATGTGGCAGCTGTGGGCTTCCATCTTTCCTTCCACTTTTACTAACTCTCTTTAAAGGTTCTGGAATCCTTCCCTAACTCTTTGCTGGTTTTTCCTCCAATAAACTTGTCATTAAACAGCTTTCAATTAAAGCTATCAAAGTCTCAAAGATATGTGCCTCAGTCTCTTTCCATGGCACTGGAGCAGATAGAAAGTGGCTGTTTGGATGCAATCCTCCACCGGACCAGGAGTACTGATGACCCAGGGTCCACATGGGAAGCAGTGGAGCTTCCTGTCTTCTGAGGAGCAGGGGACACTCATGTTCCTAGCATATCCTTAAAGAACAAGAACACTTCTGAACAGTTGGGTTGAACACACCAAACTGCCACCATCTACGTCAACTATGGCTGACTTTCACTCTCTCCCATTTTATATATTGATTCCATTGTTCCTTAGAATTTTGACAGACTCAGGTAGGCCAATGTTTTAGAATTTTCAGTTGTATGTCTTCACCTCTAACGCCATGATCTATGCAAAACCAAGGAGATTAATTAAAGCCAAGTACAGGCCCAGAGAGTGGAAAGACAGAGTGACCAACACTGTTCCCAGTCCTAAGATAATAAAAGAGTAGATGTTTGAATTCGTTGTAGTTTATATGTATCTCTGAATTAAGTTCAGAGTTCAAATGCAAATGTGACTAACGCCCATGCAGTGTGAGCTACAGCAACATGGAAAAGAACTAAACAGGGGAAAAAAAGTTTAGAGAGTGAAGAGAGAGAGGAGAGAGAGAGGGAGAGAAAGAGAGAGGAGAGACAGAGACAGAGGGACAGAGAGAGAGAGAGAGAGAGAGAGAGAGAGAGAGAGAGAGAGAGAGAGAGAGAGAGAGAGAGAGAGACACTCCTGTCACTTGGCTACCATTATGACTAATGCATAGAGTCACTGGGCTTGATTTAGAGTCCTGAGTTGACATTATACTTTTCTGTAAATTAAAACAAAATTAATTGTGCTGAGTAAATTTCTGAGAAAAATGGGAATAACAACATGCTACCTAAAACATCCTCGGTAGCTAGCTATAGGAAAGACATAAATTACAGTTGCAATAAGGCAGCCAGGGATGCTCATAATGATCCTATTTGGTAAAAGCTTTTTGGAGTCATTCTCTTTTATCACATTATGCCATGTGGCATACCTAATGCCTTTTTAATTTTCTGCACGAAGCTCCCAACAACACACATTTTCAGACTTCCTCACGAACAGATTAAAGGTAGACCAAGAGCCTCGTGGCTCGACATTCAGAGCTAGAGTCAAATCTTGTTCTAGGTCATTTGACATTACAGAGCTCACTTTGTACCATTAATAGACGCCAGATGAAGCTTCACGTGCATGCTGAGTTTTAAAGGATGCCCGAGGCAAGTGCTTTTCTTGTTCCATGCAGCTAATTTCTGGCTGGCAAAGGACAGAATTAAGATCAGTCATAATATTCCCTTGTTTTCTTACTCCTTGGATGAAAACTTTAAACACACAAATCCTACCATGGATTGAATTAACTTCTAAGTCTTGGAAACGTGTGTATGTGTGTGTGTGTGTGTGTGTGTGTGTGTGTGTGTGTGTGTGTGTGTGTGTGTGTGTGCGCACGTGTGTGCGTGCACAACCCCATTTCACCAATGTAGCAAAGAGGTTTCATGTCAAATACCCTGCTAAATCTATTTACTTCGAAGAGTAGAGTGCATGGCAATGCAAGAGCTTTGGATTGCTTTTGGGGTACATGTGCCATTTAAGCTGAGGTATACCTGTTTACTTCTGCTTCAAGATTTCACCTCAGGAAATTTTTTTTTTCTTCTTCTGTGTCTTATAGATACTACAGGGTGCTCTACTATGAAATTCCACAAACATACTGGCAGAAGTGACTTTCTTTGAAGTCACTGGAAAACTGGATCCCAGGAAGTTTATAATTGCAGAATTGAACAAGCGCACTCCCTTAATTATATTTTCTAGTGAATGTGATCTGAATGCACACATTACCGCTTGCTGCCATGGGGTTACACAGCACTCCTTTGCTTTCCTGTGGATGTGCCTTGCTCCTCATCCAGTCCTTTAATAAGTATCCCCACAAGCAAAGTCCCCTGTGCCCACCACAAATGTACCAGCTGTTGCAGCCTCAGAAAACTCAGCCATAAAAACTACCCCAAAATAAGCTTTATTGCAAGAAAAGTGTCATAGTTGATACATGGACCTATAAAAACAAAACACAAACAAAGCCCATAAGTTTTCCCTCACAAACACTTGATTACAAATTTACAGTTTCTCTTTTTGTTTTTAGTTATTTAAAAACAAAACAAAACAAAACAAAACAAAAAAGCCCCAAACAATGGATACAACTGGTTACTACTCTTTGGTCAGTCAACACAGGTGTGAGAGGAATGATTGGCAGTCTGTGTGTGCTTTGGCCATTTCACACATGAGGTTTTGCCACTGTTCCAGGGGTGGTTTCTCCGGAGAGAACAACGCAGGGATGCGCTCTTATTGGTACCTCTTGGTGTAGCATCTTTTCAAATGGCTAAAGCAAACTAAACATCAATTCATTTTACAAACGTATTTCATACACAATAAGCTATGATAAAATGAGGCATACGGTGTATAACTACAGTATTAATGAAAATTCTAAAAAAAAAAAAAAAAAAAAAGAAAAAAACCATGGGTTAAAAAAAAAAAAAAACCAAACAAACAACATCAACGTATATTCCTTGGCTGCATGGCATGATTGTTTGCACATATGGCAATCCTGAAATAGCTTGAACATAATAAATGCACCATTAATCTATGACAGCACCAAACGCGAGAGAACACCGGGTGTTCCTGTTCAGAGGAACAGCGGTTCTTCAGCTGCCTAGGGGACCACAAGTGCGCACACAGCGCGCCCCGGTGAGAATGAGGTGTTGTGGGTAGCACGTGTGGCTCCTTGAGGTTATGGGAGAGGAACACAGTACAGTTTGGCCTGCAATGCTAACGGTCTCACGAGCAGTCAAGGTATTTTGCTACAGTGGTTGAGTTTCCTGTTTTCCTGGTGAGTCTGGTGGTGTGAAATATTGTCACGTGGTCTGCTCTGGCTTTGAGCTCCTTTAGACAGGATCGTACGATGTTCACGTCTTTTAAACTATTGATTACACTGCCCACTCAGCTCCAAAAGACTTTGAAATAGTCAGGTGTGTACCAGTTGGAGTGCTGGCAGAAAAACCAAAGGAAACATCTCTTGAGTGTACTGGATTTTTTTTTTTAAAAGCACCTCTAAAAGAAATAGCTCAAATTTATAAATCTAAAGAAAAACAAGCAAGTTTCCCTTTTCGTTTACATAGTTTGTTCATTTCTCCATATATTACTGCATTAAAATAAATAAACATCTATACTTTTTTTTAATTAGCAACTATAGCAAAATACCCAAAGTGTTACAGACTGCTAACAGGAAGAAAGCTCACATCATCTTTGTGCATTTAGTGCCATATGCTGATCTCTTGAACATTTAGTTTTTTTCTTAATATATTTTAAAATGAAGTTATATAAAAATACAGTAACTATGTTTGCCTTTGCACTCAAAAATCTTTGGCCATACCAGAGTCAAAATTATCCCTCCCTGTGAGGGTCAACGTTCCAAAGTCTGAATCAGAGAGGAAAGAAGTCATTCTTTTTCTTTCTTTCTCTCTCTCTCTTTAAAATTAGTCAGTGACATTCCAAACACTTCTGAAGGCTGGCTGTGCTGGGGACCCAAGTCTGCAGAGGGCTAATACAGCTGGATCTGCAGCCTCATTCTGAGAGCCTCCCCTAGCACCCCCAGGAGGTAGTCATCCTCACTGTAACCCTCCAATTTCCTAAGCTCCTTCTTCCCATACAGAGGGATGCTGGTGATTTCCAGTGTGTATGTGCCGGGGGCAAGCTTCTTCTTGGCTGTGTGCAGGTAGCTGAGCCCATGCCTTTGGTGGATTCGGAAGACGCCTTCGTCGTTCCCTTGGGAGATGACGTAACGAATGTGGTTGTTGAGGGGCTCGATGGCGGGTACCAGTTCTAGGATGTGCTCCTTGGAGCCAAGGCCTGAGAGGTTGAACTTCATGTTGACTGGGCTGTCCATGGCAACGCTGTCCAGGCTGATTTGCTCCACCTGGGGAAAGAGCGGAAACGCACTTGAGATGAGGGTCTGCAAGGCACACGGATAACGCCACCTGTGGCGGATGGGATATTGTCACGGTGGCAGGCTAAGGCTGTTCTCTGTCTGGCCATTGGCTGTCTGCAAAGAAGGCCATTGAAATGTCCTGTCAGGGCGGGAAAGGCTTCATCTCATCAAGGATGCCCTGTAAATCATCTTGGCTGTCACCTAACCTCAACAGAATTATTAAAGACACAGGACTTAAGCCACAGAGAATAGTCACATATTGAGTTCTTTGGATGAGTTTATACAATATTATGCTTGTTAGTGATTATTTAAAGTGTGACACAATCATTTTTCTTCGGCATCATGGTCGCTGGTAGTTTGTCCATGTTTCAGTGGCCATGCGTGCATATGGGCAGCACTAATTGTGTCCAGTGGAACATTCCTTAAAGTTGGAATGGAGATATATATATAGTGTGTGTGTGTGTGTGTGTGCACACATGCATGTGCACGAACATGTGTGCACACTCTTCAGGGAGTTGGAGGGGAGAAATGGGGTTCAACATGATCATAATACATTTTGTACATGTTGAAAATCTCAAATAAATATTTGAATGGAAAATGAGTTAAGAAATGAGTCTAATTTGATCTTTTCTGGGGTCAAATTGAGGAGCCTTTTTGTGATTTAACAGCAGGCCCTGTACCCAGGAAAGTCTTCTCACTCAATGCTGGGCACTGAATTTACCAGGAGTCTCAGTTCACACAGAGTCACCTGCAGAGCGAGCCAGGGTTGGTAAAAAAGAAAGAAAGAAAGAAAGAAAGAAAGAAAGAAAGAAAGAAAGAAAGAAAGAAAACCCAGAGCCTATACAATGTGATGCCAATTTGTCAGCTGGGGTGTGATGTAAGAACGCTGCTTTACTTGAGCAGGCCAAGAGCCCCATAGTACTCTGATGTGGGTATGTGCTTAAGTGAGGTTGTGGTTGCAGAAGCTTAGGGGAACCCATCATTATTTAGACAGAATTATGTCCCACATACCACAGCAGGAAGGCTTAGTGTCCTGATGAGCGACTTGTCATGATGAAACATGGGTTGGGTACTTCAGTCTACTTAAACATTAATGTAGCATTGACTTGTTACTTTAAAATAGTATCAGATTTTGGGGCTAAACTCAGTATGGCCCTAGAGATAAGGAAAGTCTCTGATGTCCAGAATACTGAGGCAAGCTGTTGATTTACGCAGCCAGTTTCATAAATATATATATAGTAAACATTGTGTGTGTATGTGTATTTATTGGTGGGGGGAAATTCTCAGTAACATTAATTTAAAAAAGAGACAACTGGTGACATCATACTGCCTCTGGCCTCAGGGGAAATGGCCAACATCCCTAAACGCGCAGTATCCATCACTGATAGTCACTGAGCACATGTGACGACCACATCAGCGGTCTCTGGCCTCCCTCAGAGGAAATCACCGACATCCCTGTATGTGGGTTGTTAATGAGTGACAGGCACTGAGCATGTGTGATGGACATGTGAGGTGCTGCTGTAGGCACTTCACATGCTCACACTCAGTCAGCCCTCTCAGGGATTGAGGGTTCCCATCCTTATTTGACAGGTGAAGGAGCTGAGGGAGCGGTTAGGTGCACACATCCTAAGAGACACAGATAATCAGTGGGCAGGAACAGATCCAAAACCAGGAAGCCTGCCTGTGGTCCAACCTTGTAACTATGCTGCTAAAATGCCATTGGGAGAGGAAAAAAAAATACCACGAGGCAGAAAAGTGAGATCTCTGGTTATTTACAAAAGGCAAGTTAATCGAAATCAACCGTTTTATGATGGGTGAGACTTATGAACAAGACCCAGAACATGAGAGCCGGCTATGTGACCCACTGAAAGACGAAAATCGACAGTGTGCTTTATGTCTGGAGCAGAACTGGGAAAATTCAAAAGCATTTCATTTTTAAGTTATTTCCAAGTAATTATTTCTCCAGTGGGCACCTTCTACATTTTGGTACAATTAAAAACTAAAACAAAAGAAGATGATTGAAACTGAATCTTAGTCTGCCCCAGGGCTTCCAACTAATTTTAATTTGCTTATCTTTACCACACTGGACCTGCCAATCTGTCCATTAAATAGCCACATAAACTTAATGGTTCTGAAGCTGAGAGCATTTAACCACGTACAGGACCCA
Source organism: Acomys russatus (assembly GCF_903995435.1). Classification (NCBI taxonomy): domain Eukaryota; kingdom Metazoa; phylum Chordata; class Mammalia; order Rodentia; family Muridae; genus Acomys; species Acomys russatus. The sequence continues at coordinate 44,875,158 of NC_067156.1, forward strand.
ATGTAAATAATCAATCTATCTCTCTCTCTCTCTCTCTCTCTCTCTCTCTCTCTCTCTCTCTCCTCTCTCTCTCCCCCCCCCCCCTCACTTTCTTCTTTTTGGCAAAGCAGAGTTTCAGCGCCACATCTACTCACAGATGAGGCAGGCTCAGGCTCCCGCATGCTCCTCTTTTGCCTGCCATCTTTCTTGGGGTAGCCATTGATTTTGCACTCATAGCACGCTTCTGGGGACAGGGCATTTTCCTCATCCTCCTCTGTATCCACTGACAGGTACTGTCCTTTGTTGAAGCCCATTCCAGAGACACAGTGGCTGTTTATGAGAAGCAAGGCATTTTCAGACATTAACATCAGTCTGGGAAGTCTAAAGGTCTTGCACAAACATGGAAGCCAAGGAACAAGCTCTAAACCAGTGGTTCTCAACCTGTGGGTTATGACCCCTTTTCTCAGTGTTCACCTAAGACCGTGGGAAAGCACAGATACTTTATATTATGATTCATACCAGCGGCACAATTACAGTTATGAAGTAGCAATGAAAATAACTGTATCACTAGGGGGTCACTTGACAACATGAGAGTCTGTAAGGACCACAAAACCTGGTTCTGTTCTGTACCACACAGAGGTGGTATGAAATTCTGAAACAGCAAAATTCTTCTGGGGAAGAGCCCTGGGCTGCCCCAGTTTTCAATCTTAATCAGATGGAAGCACTTGGAGATAGTTTACTTAAGGAGGTAAAGGCAGCTATGAAAGCCTGAGGGCAAAGAGACACTGCTGCCTCCTGAGCTTGAAGTGTATCTCTTCCCATCACTCAGAGAAAGATCTCTGCCCCAATAACTGGCATTTCTAGATTCCTGTTTTAGTTAGCAAAAGGGGCAATGTGTTGGCTCTAAAGCGACCCTTGCTAGGTCAGATCTTTACTGTTACATGGTGTGACTGGGTATCGGTACTGGACAGATTGGCCCATGCTCCTTAGTCTCTGCCTTTCAAAGATCACCCTGCTCACATCTAAGTGACCATCTTCTGTGGCCCTGAGGAGAGCCGCCTCGGTGGCATGGCACCACTCAGCCACACACAAGTGGTCAGATCTGAGACAGTTCAGTTACCCAATGAGGGCCCATCCTTGTGGGGAAGGGCTCTTCCCTTTCTAGGCAACAGAAAACCAAATGAACAAAGAAAGCGACACTTCCTTGGGGATTGCTGGGCCCGCACCTGTTGAAACCAGCAAAGCAGAGCCATGTGGGGTGGAGGCTACTTAAACTTGTACCTCTCACAGTAACACAAAGCTACATAAGCCTCTTGCCTGGCCTTGAGTCAGAAGGAACCAATTTCAGCCATTGTGAGGAGCACTGAGTGACACTCCTTTTTTTTTTTTTTTTTTTTTGTTTGTTTGTTTTGAGACAGGCTTTCTCTGTGTAGTCTTGGCTGTCCTATACTAACTTTGTAAACTAGGCTGCCCTCGAACTCACAGCGATCAGCCTGCCTCTGCCTCCGCAGTGCTGGGATTAAAGGTGTGCGCCCCATGCCTGGCTGAGTGGCACTTCTATGGAAGCTCAAGTCTCAGGCTCTCCACAAAGGAAGTGATCCTATACCGCACCGCTGCTTTTACTTGGCCTTTACACGCAGGGGCTCTGTTCCTTTCCTACAGGGGCAGAAAGCAAGGCTGCCCCAGTCACGCACGTGCTGCCACCAGTGGGGACAATGGGCTGGGCTGCCTTACCCCTGTCCCACTCTGAAGTAGCCTGGAGGGCAGCCGCAGAGGTATCCGCCCTCAGTGTTCGAGCATCCATAGCTGCATGGGTTCTTGGAGGAGGAGCACTCGTTCACATCGTGACAGGCACTGGAGAACTGGTCGAAGGAGAACCCGGAGGGGCAGGCACACTTGTAACTTCCCAGGGTGTTGTAGCAGGAAGCGGTGCCGCAGGCACTGGGGTTGGAGCATTCATTCTCATCTGTTCAAAGGAAGAACGAAGTCCTTACACAGGGAAGGGGCAGGGACAAGGAAGGTGAAGGCTGACTTTTAAAAATATTCTTATGACTGACTTCAAGGCAATGAGAAGAGTTCATTTAAAAAACATCGAACCCCTACTCTGATCTAGCCAATGGACAGGACACTCTGCACAGTTATGTGGAGAGCAGGGACTGATTCTGACATGAACTCTGGTGCCCCATATTTGACCACCTCCCCTTGGTGAAGAGACCCAGTGGCACTCAAAGAAAGAATAAGCAGGCTACCAAGATGAGACCTGATAGCCTATGACCATATAGTGGGGGAGGAGGTCTATGACCGAGGGGAGGAGAATAGGGTAAAAGTGGGAGGGAGGGAGGAATGGGAGGATACAAGTGATGGGATAACAATTGAGTTATAATCTGAATACATAATAAAAAAATATTACCTCAAAATGTCTTTAAATGCTAAAACAAACAAACAAAACAAAACAAAAAAACCTCCAACACAGCCCCTGCACTGCCCCTTTCTATTCTATTTGTACTATTTTTGAGTATGTGGGCAGGCAGTAAGGACAGATATTTGCAGTTTTCCCTAATGAACACGTCTATTATTCTCTTAACAAACAGTTGTTTCAAACGCCTGTATTTTAGGCAAACCCAGAGAGAGCAGATTGGCAGTTTCCAGGGGCTGGAGGAGGGAAGAAAAGGGGATAGTGGTTATCAGGTATGGGGGTCTATTGGGAGGCAACAGAGACTTTTGGGGTTGTGCTTACACACTCTTAGGAGAACAAACTGAAAAATATTCAGCTGACACTTTAAGAGGGTGAATTTTACGGTGTGTGAACCATGTGGATTTTTTTTTTTTTAAAGCCCATCTCTCCATTAGCATTTGTGTCCATTGTTTCTTAGCTCTTCCCTCATGTCTTCATGTATGTGGTAGGGGTGGTGGGGTGAGGGAGTCCATGAAAAACTCAGAGTCTTTTATGAAAACGTTGGAAACGACCCTGCTTGACTCTACCGAACTGTAGAGTGGTTTTAACTGCTCCAGAGCCTGCCGGGTGCAGACTGTGCCATCTGCAAGGGTAGTATCCGCTCATCACCCACTGATGCTGGACTTTCAGCTCTCATAGCTACCCTCAGGGTGCAGGTCTGTCCCGTGGAAACAGTGGAGCATGGCGGTGCTCACTTTCAGTTGCTGTTATCACAGATTCAAGGCCCCAAGGTGCTTGTGACTTTGGGAATCATGACCTTGCTTTTTAACCATTTGGTTGATAAGATAGCTCTGGATTTGACTCCTTTGAGCTTTATCATAACCCAAATTTCACCCTGGGCATGAACCGCATCTGTCCACAGAACCCCTTCCATTCATGTGACTGCACGTTTACAGTGTCTGGGGATGAAGCAGGGGAAGCGGGCCCATCTGTGAGTGTGCATGTCGAGGGAACGCGATGATTATGGGGTGTCTCTTCTCTTCTCTAGGAGGAAACTGAACTTTGTTAAGTACACGGTATAGGCTACAGAAAGGGCAGACAGTAGGTACATTTTAACTTAATGAGCATAGTTGAAGAATTAAATGAGACAACTAAATGTAGAACTCTTAGTCACTGAATATAAAATATGCTCCTGCTACATAATGCGTGAAATCTCCTGGCCTTCATTTTATGCACAGAAAACACACATGTTCTCAGTAACTTGGATACATGGGACTTGAATGTACCCAGTGTTTTATTTCTATATTTGAGAGACTTGGAATTCTGCCCCAAAGCTTCACCCACTTTTACAATTAGTTCTCACATTAATATGTAGTATTTCTCTTGTAACATGAAGTCTAAATTAGATTAAAACTTAATGGCATGTTTCCACCGTGGCTTTATTCAAGCATTGTGTTAGGTAGAAAAATTACCAAGAGAGGCAATTAATGGAGTAAATTGAATTTAAATATTCCACTTACGAGAGCATTTTTCAAGCAGGATAATGCTTCTGGAAACATCGTGAGTTCTCATATTTACATGCTATAAATACACAGCATGGCAGCATTGCATGAATTAAATATGGCCTTGTATTAAGACACAGCATGAACTGAAATGCCTTGCTAGGCTATAGTGGGATTATTTGGGGGAAATCTTAGAGTATAGAAGAAGCCTAAAGTTATCAGCAGTAAATGGCAAAAATACTGCATAATGAAACATTTTCTTTATATGCAAATGTTCATAAGAGTCATGCATTTTCAGTTTCAAACGGTCACAGTACTTGTCAGAGATTGAGAGTGCTACCTACATCTGGGTATTCTATGCCCTAGAATGTTCGCTCAATTCCCTGTGGTAAAGAGCTGGAAACTTACAAAAGTCGGAGTTTGGATGGAAAGATTTTTCCAAATCTAACACTTTGAGACAACTTTTAGTATTCTTGAATTGGTGGTGCCATGAGCATCATTAACTCATGACCTTGTGTACCTTACAGAGTCTAGTGCACTCACTAACAGTTTCCCTAGAGGAAAAGTTCTCCCTTCCCTTCCTCCCTCTCCCTCCCTCTCTCCCTCCCCCCTCTCCTCCAACCAATCACAAGCTATCTATACCAGGGGTCACAGATAACCTCAACTTTGTCCTAGATCTCTTTCTTATGTTAACTTGTTGCTTTCATTAGCTTCCTGGCTGGAGTAATTTCACTCTATTTCTGCCATATCTTTGAGCCGAATTTCCAACTGTGTTATGGGGTTTAAAGGCAAGAAAAGGGTTGGTTTTAGTAGAGACCAGCGGAATCCCTGGAAGGATCCAGAGTCTTTGAAATCTGTCTCTCTTTGTCTACCAAGGGGGTGGCTGCTTAGAGATATCCCTTTGAAGAAAGGAAAGCTCCTAACATACTCTTGCAAGTGGGGAGATCTGCTTAGGTACTTTTGATTCCTTTACTTGTCTGTTTTTGTTTTTTTGTGACAGGGCCTCGCCGGCCTTGGATCCCTCCTGCTTCAGTCTGGCAGGCAAAGGCTCCCACACCTCACCCTTGAGAGCATGACTGCTCTGCTCAAGGCTCTGGCCAGAGGCTTGCAGGCCCAGGTCTGGACTCTGGCAACCTAGGCTAAAGCACTTAGCACAAGGAAAGTGGAATTGTTCCTTATTGTTCCAATCCTCACTCAGGCCATCCCAAATACAAATTCCAAAGTTACTAAAGGCTGACTGTTTTGCATTTGGTTGTTTTCAGGTAATTTTTTTGTTATTGTTTTCAAGACAGGGTTTCTTTGTGCAGCTTTGGCTGTACTGGAACTCACTTTGTAGACCAGGCTGGCCTAACTCACAGAGAACCGGCCACCTCTGCTTCCCTGAGTGCTGGGATTACAGGTGTGTACCACTGCACCCAGCTGTTTCAGGTCAAATTTTTAAGAGGTGTGAAAACCTAAATTGATGACTTCTATGTGTTCTCATTTCTATTTAAATTCTCTTTAAAACCAAGAATTCTGTGTAAGCTAACTATCAGAGGGCCATTCATTTGCCTTAAGTTCTGCAGAGCAAGCCAAGAATTCTACAGTCCTTACTAAAATTAAAATGATGGTCTGGGGAGGTTATAAAAACCGTAATATGATAAAGTTCTACATCATCTTTAATAGGCAAAACCACCATTGTCTATTTTCTAAAGAGCTTGACAGCACCTGGCCTCGGTATTTTTTTTTTTTCTGTAAAGAAGAAAAAGAAGTAAATTATATTTACAATTTGGCTGCTTAAATCATTGTTTGGATAATCATTTAAAGCTTTAGCCTTACCTTTCTTTGCTAGCTGCATGTTTAAAAATTTTTTTTTGTTAATTTTTTCAGTCAGTGTATAAGGCAATGGGTTTCATTTGTGACACTTCCTCACATATAATCATTTCCCTTGCCCTGGATCACAGGTTGTCTCTACCTTTCTTCCCACAGATGTGCATTTCTGGTGTGGCAAAGCATCTGCTGCGCCCTGGCAGGAGGCCACAGTCCAGATAAGAACTTCATGGACCTCATTTCTCTTCCAAAACACTTGGTTCCCTTCTCAGCTCATTGAGCTGTCATTAGGAAATTCTTTTGAGAAGAACATCAAAGATCAAATCAAATCAATTCATTTGGTGGATCATTACACCATATTTGAACGACATGTGTAGGATCTTAAATCACTTCAGGGAAAAGGAAGCAGTCTGCTGGTCTCCCGGGGAGCTCTGCTTCCCTCCTGTTTGGCAACACAAGCTTCTACTCTCCAAGTGTGTTGGGCAATGCAGCTATGAAGTGCACTCAAATAAGCCAAGAAATTGGGCATATGCTAAGTCAGCCTACTCAAGAGGAATAATGTTCTCTTTGATCAGTGGTTTCTTAGGAGAATTTCCATGATTATTATCAATTCAAAGAATAGAACGGAATGCCTGTTGGGTTTTGTTTTATAGACTTTTTTTCCCCTTTTTCTGTCTGGAGTTGTCAGCAGCATTTTCTGTGACTAGTTGCCTTTCTATGCTAAAGCGATGGTTATTAAATGCATGTGACATGTGAACACAGGAAAACTGTCCTCGGGTGCTTAGAGTTCCTAGCCAAGTACAGTGGTGTGTGACTGAAGTGCCGGTCCTGGGAAGCAGAGGTGGCAGGATGCAGAGTTCTAGGACAGCCTCAGGCTACACAGCAAGTTATAGACAAGCCCGGGTCCTATGAGGCCCTGCCTCAAAAAGGAGAAAACAGGGCCTTTAGGTTTTCAAGAGAGTAATGGGTAAGTACTTTCACAACCACAATCTATCAAATTTCTGATGAAAAGCAGCAAGGCATGGCAAACGATGACAGTGTTTCTGACACCACCCTCAACCTCACAGCACACCAGGAAGTGAAAAGACTACTGAGGAACCTTTAAATACTTCAGAAACTTATTGATTATGGATTTTGTCACATGCACAAGTACAGAGACTAGTAGAATAAAACTCTAGCACGTATCAACTTTTAACACACATGTATCCTGTCCAGCTTTTTAGAGGTGAGTAGGGGGTGGGATAGAACCCTGGACCTTCTGCATGCTAGGCAGGTGCTCTTCCACTGAGCTAACTCTAGCCCTCTCACACATCAACCTCAAATGCTGGTTTTTAGGTCCTAGGAGGCTGCACTACAACTGTAACTTTTGCTACTTTTTCAGTTCCCTCAGACACTGAAGTTGAGGAAAGCAAGCGCTGGGCCCCCGAGGAGTGCTCACCAACACACTGATTCCATTGGTAATGCTGGACATATCCCTGCGGGCAGCCACACCTATAACCTCCCAGGATGTTCTGGCAGCCATGCTGGCACCTGTGGTTCCCGTCGCATTCATCGACATCTGCAGAGACAACCCGAGTACAGCCTTTACATCCCCCTGTTATGCAATCCAAACACGGCCTTCAAGGGAACAGATGAACAGGGCAAGGCATACAGAGAGGCTGGGCTTTTCTTCAGCACGGTTATTACTCAGTGGTGGTGCAAAGAATGGCTGAGAAAAGGATGCTGTCCACCCGACCAAGGCACATCGGTGCCCTGGGTAATGGCTTAATTTCAGCAAATCAACCATAGTAACCACAAATGTGGTGAATTTTGAGTTGATTAGCTCCGTATGGTACTATTTGGTAAATTTGTACCATACGATTTATTTGGTAAATTACACACACACACACACACACACACACACGCGAGCGCGCATGCGCGCGCGCGCGCATTAAAAATTCTAGTCGTTTCAAAAGTGATTCACATGTAATCCCCATTGTGGGGAAGATACAAGCAAACACTATGGAGATATCTATAAAATAAAATAGTTTTGCATGCAAATTTTTTTTATTGTTGGTCAAGACTAATTAGATGCAAATCCTTTTTAAGTATTTGAGTACGCTGTTATTTTTAGGCAAGACGTGGTGCGATACATATGGAATAATTTCTTTGTTAATATATGCATACACTTTTGGAATGACAACCGAGGCTTTGAAATCTACCCCAAAAGAGTGAAATAAAATTGGCATGTCTGATGTGTGTGTAACAAATTTACATGGATAATTAATAAACGGTATCTTATGTGGATGGTCACGAGCTGGATTCACACATGGCAAGCAGCTGTGGGTTCAGAATGCTTTCTATCTCTATTGATTTCAAATACAAAAATTAAAAAAATTTTAAATAAAAACATGGCTGAAAAAAACACACACAAAAGTCCTATAACTCTTACAAAGAACATGTTTACTATTTTGACTGTATGTAGAGTTGAAAACCATATATTTCTAGAAACAACTTTTAAAAGGATAACTAACTCAATATGTAAACTGCAACACAATATAAAAATGTAAAGGCAATGTGGCTAGTCTCATAATCTGAGGCAACATTGATGTATTTGCCTTCCTGTACCTGAGCACTTGCTCAGTAAACACTGAAGACCCATGTGATTGTTTTCTTACTTTTCTCCCAATCAGCTGTTTTTTTCCGGATTTCTTTAAAACAGAAAAATACCTATTTCACGAGAAGCACCGTAGGTGCCCACTAGGCATTATTTTTGTGTGTATATATGTATGTATGTGGTGTGCATGCATGTGCGTATGCATGCTCTTATGTGGATGGGCAAATGTGTACATGTAGGGAGGTGTCTGCGTCTGTGTGTGCTCCTCCATCGTGCTCCACCTTGTATGCTGAGGCACGGTCCTTCTGCTAACACCTACAGCTAGCCACGTCCTCCAGTCTAGCTGTCCAGCTTGTTGCACAGATGGCATTCCCACCTCCAGGGCATGAGATTACAGAAGAGGTGACTTGCCTACTTGGCATTTACCTGGGTGCTGGGTTCTGGACTCGGGCTTACACGGCAAATGCTTTGCTTATTGGACCCATTTCTGAAGTCCCAGCATTACGGACGAACTCACCTTCGCAGTTCAGCCCAGAGGCATCAAGAGAGAACCCTCTCTGGCACTCACAGCTGAAGCTTCCAGGAGTGTTCTGACAGATTCCCTTCGCTCCACAAAGTGAAGGCTGA